>NC_069506.1:131840432-131980432 GCF_027579735.1 Bombina bombina
TTGCACTCTCTCTCCCCCCCCTTCTCTCTCCCCCCCTCTCTCTCCCCCCCTCTCTCCCCCCCCTCTTTCTCTCCCCCCCCCTCTCTCCCCCCCCTCTCTCTCCCCCCCCCTCTCTCTCCCCCCCCCCTCTCTCTCCCCCCCTCTCTCTCTCCCCCACCTCTCTCTCTCCCCCCCTCTCTCTCCCCCCCTCTCTC
This sequence comes from Bombina bombina, assembly GCF_027579735.1. Lineage (NCBI taxonomy): Eukaryota > Metazoa > Chordata > Amphibia > Anura > Bombinatoridae > Bombina > Bombina bombina. The sequence continues at coordinate 131,840,627 of NC_069506.1, forward strand.
TCCCCCCCTCTTTCTCCCCCCCCTCTCTCTCCCCCCTCTCTCTCTCCCCCCCTCTCTCTCTCCTCCCCCCTCTCTCTCCCCCCCTCTCTCTCCCCCCCTCTCTCTCTCCCCCCCCTCTCTCTCTCTCCCTCTCTCTCTCCCCCCCTCTCTCTCCCCCCCTCCCTCCCCCCCTCTCTCTCTCCCCCCCTCTCTCTCTCCCCCCTTCTCTCTCTCCCCCCCCTCTCTCTCCCCCCTCTCTCTCCCCCCTCTCTCTTTCTCCCCCCTCTCACTCTCTCTCTCTCCCCCCCCCCTCTTTTGATCTCTCTCTCCCCTTTCTTTTGCTCTCCCTCCCCTTCTCTTTTGCTGTCTCTCTCCCTCTATTTTGCTCCCTCTCTTGTGCTCTTTTTATCTCCCCTCTTGTTTGTCCTCTCTCACATTTCTTATATTTTCCCTACCCGCTCTCTCCCCTCTTTTGAGCTGTTTTGAGCTCTCAGACGGCACAGCCTTTCACGGCCTGCCTGGCCCCGCCCCCTTCATGCTCGGCCACATCCCCCTTTCACGGCCCTCGGTCACGCCCCCTTCGCGATCAGCCACGCTCGGTCACGCCCACTTTTGCTTGCACTGCAGAGACTTAGGGAGTAGGACTGTAAGGCCAGGTGTGTTTGTCCTTGTGTTGTCTCTACTGCGCATGACAGCTTCGGACAAACACACTTGGCCTTTTATAGTATAGGATGATGATATTCAACTATTGCCTACATGATCTTAAATACTGTTGTTTACACTTGGTCCGATCCCATAGCCCTGTTCCATTTTATAGATGTAAATATACAAATATTCCAAAATCCAAACCTTTTCAGTACCAAGCAGAATAAAACTAGACTGGATAAAGGGTTTTGTACCTGTAGAACTAATACATTAAAATATACATTCAATTATAAAAGTTTTTTTATTTGATTGTTCCTTTTCTACCTACTGAGTTAAAAATTACCTGCTGTTGTTAAAAAGGATCTCTCCCAGAATTGACTCAATAAATGAGACATAGAAATGACCATTCATATTCATGTAGTTCCCCAGCATTTGTACTGCTCCTCTGCTCAAACTTCCTTCTTCTATCAAGAAAGACTGTTGAATTAGAAATAGCTTTTATTAGCATAATAATCTGAAAAGAATAAGAAAGATTAAATTTCCCCAACATAGGTACTGTAAATTAACCCCTTAATGACCAGCTACATACTCTGTACGTCGCTGGTCTGGGGATTACGAAACCGCACTATTCTAGGAGGACTGCTGCTGGAAGGTAGGTCATAATAGCGTGGTCCTGCCGCACACGACGAGACCCGCGCTACTATAAAGTCATAATTAGACATTAATGATTTAGACAGAACATACAATTTTTTTAAAAAAACTTTCCAATTTACTTCTATAATTTAATTTGCTTCCTTCTCTTGTTATCCTTTGTTGAAAGGTTTATCTAGGAAAGCTCAGGAGCAGCAAAGAACCTAGGTTCTAGCTGCTGATTGGTGGCTGCCTATATATACCAATGGTCATTGGCTCCCCTTTTTGTTCAATTAGAAACCAGTAGTGCATTGCTGCTCCTTCAACAAATGATACCAAGAGAATGAAGCAAATTTGATAATAGAAGTAAATTGGAAAGTTGTTTAAAAGTGTATGTTCTACCTAAATAATGAAAGAACAATTTTGGGTTTCATGTCCCTTTAACGACCAGCGACGTACTGGGTACGTCACAGTCGTTAAGGTGTTAAAAAACAGTAATTTACTTGATGGATGAAAACTTTTAAGGACATAAGTACAAAAAGACAATTTTTTAATATATTAGAGCAATTTATTATTATACTATTGCTGGCATATAATTATGTTTAACCCCTGAATGTATGATTTTTGTTATGTGTCGTAAAAAAAAAATTGCAATACTTTTATTTTTTATTTTGCTCTCGTATCATGTCATTTAACTCTGAAATTGAAAAGGAAAGTGTACCATAATTTGTTCCCCTTTAATTTGTTCCCAATGTCCCATTTTACCATTGTTTACAAATAGATCATTTACCCTTATTTCAGAATTTGAAATAGCTGATTATGCCTGTGGTATGCCTAAGTATAGGCTATAGAAAAGCAGTGTAAGCATAGCCAGCAGAAGAAATTTCACTCCTGTCGGGGGTTATAAGAGATAAGTAATACCATTTTAATTTTCAATTGTTCTCTCTAAGGGCCTGATATTCAAAAGTTCTCTGCTGCTAAGACATCTTGTCAGTATAGAAAGGAAAGATATTTATCTAACTATACAGGGTTCTTGATGTGAAGGAGAGATGGCTTCATTACATTAAAAGGTCTAAAAAAATCCCAAAGATTTTCCATGATTTCTCTCCATGCCAGCAAGCTTTTGAATATCAGGCCCCAAGTATTGGGTATACAGACAGAGATAATATAAAGAAGCATGTGTGTTTACAGAAAGTGATAAAATAAGGATAAATGATTTTCCTGCAAGCTCAACCCATTTTACTGGGTTGTTTACTTTGTATACATAAATAAACATAAAGAATCAATTTCCCGAGAGCTTGGTGGCATACGGGGGGAGCCGTGCAAGGGTGACGTCATCACGCAGCGTGGCGAGGTGCAGCGCAGAGCTGCACAAGTGAGCAAGCCGGCGGTGCTCCTAAGGAAGTGAGGAGACGAAATAACGGCGGATATCAGGCCGTGTCTCCAGCCCTGAATTAGGAAGGCACACTGGTGGTTGGATACTGGGAGTATTAGTCCGGACCAGCAACGGTGCCTTTGAGAAACGCCGGGCAGAGGAGGTGGAGGTGGTACAACTCAGACCAGCTGCAATCACTAAGCACGCGAAGGGTCTAGGGGCGTGCTGGGAGTAGGAGCCCCGACCTAAAAGCAGGGACCAGGAGTTGGAGGAGGAACCTGGACTGCAAATTAGCCTCACACAAGGAGGCTTTCACCCCCGGATGGTAGGACTGTATGGGACATGGACATATGGAGAGAGGTAATGAGCCCCAGGCTTGGGTACTAACGTTATAGTTATTCCTTATAACTGTTGGAACACATTTGTACACTGTGAAAGTTTGCCCCATTCTAAAATCTCCCTCTCTCATAAGAATTCATTTTAATTACTAAAAAGGAGGAAAAGGGAGAAAAGGGAATTAAAAGGCTAATTGTTTGTTTTTTATATCCTGCACTGGCTATATATGCAAGCCCGAGACTATTACAAACAAATGGCATAATAAAAGGGTTCTTAAAGGCAGGGGACTTATTTAGTCAAAGTTAGAGAGGTAAAAGTCTGTGGCCTAAAGTGTAAAAGCGTGGTGGGGGAAATTTGCTTTTTTTTCTTCTCTTTATTGGCTTTGGATCAATGCCATAATTACCCCAGAATGCTATTGAATGATATAACAGCTGACATTTAAATCCACCCAGCACTAATTAATGGATAAATATCTTATACACCAGAAAATGTCACCTTAGCTAAAGGCCACAGACAAGAAAATTAACAAATCAATAACCTCTCCTAACAAATCTTCTGTGGAAGAGAAAATACCTGAGGCCTTGGATGCCACAACAATTGCTATGCAGGTATCTGCGCTGATTATACCTAAGATTGAAGAATTAAATGTACGGTTGGATACCATCATGGGGCAAATAAGAGCCCAAAATGAGAGAATAAATTATCTGGAACAAAGGATCTCAGACTTTGAGGACAGTCAAAATGTAATGAGTGTAAAGTTGGAAGCTGTACTCTCACAAAATAAAATTCTTACAAACAAAATGGAAGATACTGAAAATAGAGCGAGGCGTAATAACCTGCGAATAATTGGTTTGCCTGAAACAGTGAAATCCCAGGAACTAAAGAAGTTTGTGGAGGAAACTCTTCCAAACCTTATGGCCATTCAGCAACAAAAGTCTCTGTTTACCGTGGAAAGAGTGCATAGATTGGGCAGAGAGCAAGAGGGGATGGCTCAAGGCATAAAGAAATCGCGCCCAGTAATTGCCAAGTTTCTTAATTACCAAGGAAAGAATGAACTTATCCAAACATTTAGGAAACAACAACCCTTACAATTCAATGGAGCTAGGATCCTGATATTCCAGGACTTTTCAGCAGAGACCTCACTCGAAAGGAGAAAATTCTCCCCTATCTGCTCCCAATTAGTGCAAGAAAAGAGATTTTTCTCTCTACTTTATCCTGCTAAACTTAGAATTAAGTCTGGGCCAAATGTTTATGTGTTTGAAACCCCTGAAGCCGCACAATTGTTCTTAGATAATGAATCAAAACAATAAGTTTAGATTAATGAGAGTCCTTGATCTGTTGATTTATAAATATATATATTTTTTTTTTCTTCCTTCCTTTTTCAAGGAGAAATATATATATATATATATATTTTTTTTTTTTTCTTCCTTTTTCAAGGAGAAATATATATATATATATATATATATATATTCTTCCTTCCTTTTTCAAGGATATATATATATATATATATATATATATATATATATATATATATATATATATATAATTACAATCATTGCAATGTAGTGTTACTGATATTTACTTGATTGTGAACTTTGAACCTCCATCAAACGAATGTAGTTGCATTAATATTTCTATTTGTCCATTGACTTCCAATGGCTTCATAGGTATGAAAGAGTAGTGATATTTATAATGTTATATTTCCACAACTATGTATTATTAGTTATCACAGCCTTTAAGCTCATAAAATTGAGTGCAAATAAATTCATTGGATTGAGTGCTCTTCTATATTATACACATTGTGGTAAGATTGTCACCTCCTCTTACAAAACATCTAATACACCTAGTATACATTATTACTCTCATTGTGGCAATTACATATGACCTTAATGCCAAAACTTTACCTATAAGGAATATTGTTGTTTGGTCTTTTTCTTCAATACAATTTATTTACCTTTTTAGCAACACATGTCTTTGCACTATAGAACACAGTCCAAAGTCCAGCACCCTTAAATGCCCAATGCACGCTGCAGGGTTCCTGCAAACCCCCAAATGGATACAAACAAATGATGCAGCAGCATAAGTATTTTACCAATTTGTTATGGCACAAACAAAGTCCACAACGTTTCGGGTGTTACCCCTTAATCATGTGAATACATAATGGCACTTGAGTCTGTCCTTATATACCTTTACACAGGTGTAATCAAATAGTAATTGACAACTTGTTAGTAAATTAAAACTCCTCAATAATGTTACACCCTCTAGTGGTTATTTCATGTCATTACAACCTTGAATTTACATATTTTCATTATCCTTCAACAAATGGTATAAAAAGAACAAAGTGCACAAAAAGTACAAAAGTACTATCCATTTAACAGAACCTGGAAAATCCTAAGAGGTTTTTTAATAATAAAAAAAAAGGGTCCAATCTAGATCTCTATTCATCCCTTTTGGCAGCAAAGTCCCCAACTTAAAGATTCATATAGCCTCTCTTTTCTTTAATAAGTTTTCCCCACCTGATAAGAAAGTGCAACTACCTATTAAATGCACTTCCATTCTTTGCTGACCATGGCATGATAGTCATTGGTCAGTTATCTAACATTGAATTAATTCCACCCTAAATGTCTACCTACAGGTACATCCTGGTAACTTTAGTCACATGTTTGATTCAACCAATAAGTGAAGGGCAAGCACTATTTATTTTAGCCATTTTTACCTGGGAGTATGCTTATGATTAAGGCTGCACTAGCTGAAACATGTAAGGCGTACTTTCTAGCTTTGCATTCTTCCTTACTTATTTTAATGTTTATGAAATAAAGATCGTTTTTATCATTCATCCTGGGAGAAGTGCCGGCTTTTTCTTTCTGCAATTCAAGATATATATATATATTTTCTCTCTCCCTTTTTCAAGGAGAAATATATATATTTTTTCCTTCCCCCCCCCGCTCTTCTCCCCTTTTCGGCCTCCTCCCCACCCCCCCCACGGGTGGGGGAGGGGGAGGGGAGAAGGGTTGTAGGATTATCATTTTTATTCTTTCGCACAAAGATTTATACATTTTAGAAATTGAAGAATGTATCACAAGTTTATTGGATAAGAGTATGCATGTACGGTTTCAGTTTTGTGAATTTGATTCAAAAAGGTCTTTATTAAGATTTAAATATCATTTTTTTATTTTATTTCATGGAATGTTCACATGTGTTTGCTATTTAATTATTGTGTCTATTATAAATAGGAGAATGCACTTTTTTGATAGATGTGTATACTTGGACCTAAATGTATATTAGGAATATTTGGATAAACAATATTTTTTTGTTTTGTTTTTTTTTCTCCTCTTCTCTGCCTCTTCTCCACCCCCTTATGGGTGGGGGAGGGGAGGAAGAGAGGAGAAAGTGTGTAGGACTATTTTTATATTTAAAGATTTTTTATATGTATGAAGATATATATATTTTAGAAATTGAATTACGTATCATAGGTTTAATAGATAAGATTATTGATATATTGCTCCACTTCTGGGAAGTTGAATCAAAAAGGTCCCTTATTGATAGGAATGGGCTAAGGTTTAACCCCTTAACGACCGAGCAGGGCCGCCATCAGGGGGTGACAGGGGTGACTCTTGTCAGGGGCCCAATGAGCCAGGGGGGCCCCATGAGGCAAGAACTAAAAAAAAAAAAATGTTTTTTTTTTTTTTTTTTTTTAAATTTGGGCAGCCACCAGTGGGTACTACAGCAGAGTGCTAATTGAGCATGGGAAATGTTATTACAAGGAGTAAAGTATTAGCAATTGAGAGGATTTCTTAGTGTGCACTAAACCACTATGCGCAATGTGAGACAGACTTGGCACTTTGTACAGTGAGTGCCTGAGTCAGACGGCAGATCACTTTCATTTGCAGAGGAGGTAGTACTTACTTAGCAAATGTTTTTTTATTTCTTTGTGCAATTTTGGATTGTAACTTCAGTGTGGTGGTAGTTGTTTGGTGGGGCTAGGGGTCCATAAAAACATTTTTTTTTAGCAGCAGTGTATTTATGATTATTTGACAATACTGTAGAAATTCTATATTTAAAACCATGCAGAAATGTTTCCTCCTCAATACACAAATGGTAGATGCCCTTTTGGCAGATATGCATTTTATATATATATATATATATATATATATATAAAACATTCCAGTTTACTGCCCCTTTATGCAAGGACTTTCCAGATGCAAGGAGGCATTTTATCTAAGATTTTTACATCTGCATAAAATTTTATACTCTCAGACTAAGATTGCTCAGTGTTTGAAATGAGACAGGCTAACTTAAAACTGTTCAGTTTACACTACAGCTTAATTTTGAAATACATACCAACAAGCCTAAATCCTGCATTTAACCAGATCTAATGATATGAGTACCACAGCTTATGGTCCCACCAAGACCATATAGAGTACAGCATTTTCAAAATCCATAAGTACAGCTGACAGCTGGGAAAATTTGTACACTATATTTGAAGTGGTGTCTTGGTTGGGGAAAATGGGGAAAAAACAAACAAACATATGTCAACCTTTTAAAGGTATTTTTCTTCATCTAGCCATCTACCCAGTTCATTAATGTACAATTTTGAATTCACAGAATTATTTTTGTTTGCACATTTACAAATATGATTCTTTAAAAAGTGATCTCTTAATTTCTAAACATTTTTTTTATCATGCATGTCACACACTGTTGAGATAGGGGATGCAAGGTGCATAAATGTTTCCTCCTGTGAGTGTTTCTGTGGGTGTCTGTGTTTATGTCTTTGTGCTTTGGTTTGTGTCTCTATGAGTGTGTATGTATTTTTTATCTGTGGGTCTCTCTGTGAGGGTGGGTGTGTATGTCTTTGTGCATTTTCTGTGGATGTCTGTGAGGGTGTGTGCATATGTCTTTGAGCTTTTTCTGTGGGTGTCTCTGTGAGGGTGTGTGTATGTTTGGCTTTGTGTATTTTCTCTGGATGCCTCTGTGAGGGTGGGTGTCTATGTCTGTGTTTTCTGTGCATGTCTCTGTGAGGGTGTGTGTTTTATGTGGGTGTCGCTGTGAGGGTGTGTGTATGTCTGTGTGTTTTCTGTGGATGTCTCAGTGAGAGTGTGTGTATGTATGTCTTTCTGTGTTTTTTATGTTGTTGTCTCTCTGTGTGTGTCTTTGTGGGTGTCTGTGTGTGTGTGTGTATGTCTTTGTGTGTTTTCTGAGGCTGTCTCTGTTGGTGTTTCCTTGGGTGTATGTGCAAGTTTGAGTTTGTGTGTGTGTCCATTGTCTGTTCCTTTTTAGGACATTTTGACCTTACTACTAATTATTCACATCTTTCTACAGACTTTGAGACTAACAAGACCTTTCCGGAAGTAACCAATCCACCATTTAACCTTTAAATTATTGTTTAGGCAGTTCAGGGCCCTTCCTTTCAGCCACTGCATGCTGTTGTCATCATTTAGTTGGCATCTTCCTTTACAAAAAGATGATCAGAACTCCATATTTTGTTTTCCTAAATCTCCTTTTTTTTTTACAAAACTATAGTTTACCTCATTACTTGTCAGGTCAATGTAAATAAATGCTAAGTGTCTGTTTGGGTGTCTGTGTCTGAGTGTGTTTCTTTGTGTGTCTGCTAAAGTGTCTATATGTGAATCCTTATGTGTGAGTGTGTTTGTGTGTTTCAGTGTATGAGTGTGTCTGTGTGTGTCTGTGTGTGTCTGTGTGTCTGTGTATGTTACTACCATTACAACATTTCCAAGTTTAAATAGACACTTAAGAATAAAGTGCATATACGTTTTAGTCACTTGGTCAAAAATTGCACATGTCAAAGGAGGGGGGGGCCCTGATCAATGGTTGAGTCAGGGGCCCCAAAATTTCTAGTGGCGGCCCTGCGAGGACGTGCAGGGTACGTCCTCAAAAAAAAGGCAGTTAACGCCTGAGGACGTACCCTGCATGTCCTCGGTGTGGAAAGCAGCTGGAAGCGAGCAGTTATTGCAGTGATGCCTCGATATCGAGGCATCCTGCAATAACCATTTTTAGCCATCCAATGCAGAGAGAGCCACTCTGTGGCCCTCTCTGCACCGGACATTAACGGCTAAGTTCGTTGGTGGGTGGGAGCCGGTGTGGGAGGCGGGTGGCGGCCATCGATGGCCTTTGTGATGCGGAGGGGGGGGGATCGTGGGCGGGGGCGACCGCACGGATGTGCACACGTGCACGGGAAGGCCAGGCGGGCGCGTGCACGGGGAGGGAGCGGGTGGGAACCTCTACACTACAGAACATTTTTAGTTAGAAGTGGGGATAAAGGGGGGAATTTTATTTGATTTGGTGATCGGTTTGGCTGGTGGGATGGACTGTGGGGGGGAAGCTACACTACAGAAAAAAATAAAAACAAATAATAAAAAACAACATTTTTATTTGCAAACTGGGTACTGGCAGACAGCTGCCAGTACCCAAGATGGCCCCCAATAAGGCAGAGGGGGAGGGTTAGGGAGCTATTTTGGGGGGGATCAGGGAGGTTGGGGGCTAAGGGGGGATCCTACATAGCAGCATATGTAAATATGCTAAAATGTTTATTTTTTATTTTTTAAATACCTTTTATTTTAGTACTGGCAGACTTTCTGCCAGTACTTAAGATGGCGGGGACAATTGTGGGGTGGGGGAGGGAAGGGAGCTGTTTGGGAGGGATCAGGGGGTCTGATGTGTCAGGTGGGAGGCTGATCTCTACACTAAAGCTAAAATTAACCCTGCAAGCTCCCTACAAGCTACCTAATTAACCCCTTCACTGCTGGCCATAATACACGTGTGATGCGCAGCAGCATTTAGCGGCCTTCTAATTACCAAAAAGCAACGCCAAAGCCATATATGTCTGCTATTTCTGAACAAAGGGGATCCCAGAGAAGCATTTACAACCATTTGTGCCATAATTGCACAAGCTGTTTGTAAATAATTTTAGTGAGAAACCTAAAGTTTGAAAAAGTGAACAATTTTTTTTTATTTGATCGCTTTTGGCGGTGAAATGGTGGCATGAAATATACCAAAATGGGCCTAGATCAATACTTGGGGTTATCTACTACACTACACTAGAGCTAAAATTAACCCTAGAAGCTCCCTACATGCTCCCTAATTAACCCATTCACTGCTGGGCATAATACACGTGTGGTGCGCAGTGGCATTTAGCAGCCTTCTAATTACCAAAAAGCAAAGCCAAAGCCATATATGTCTGCTATTTATGAACAAAGGGGATCCCAGAGAAGCATTTACAACCATTTATGCCATAATTTCATGAGTTGTTTGTAAATAATTTCAGTGAGAAACCTAGAGTTTGTAAAAAAAGTTTGTTAAAAAGTTAACAATTTTTTTTATTTGATCGCATTTGGTGGTGAAATGGTGGCATGAAATATAACAAAATGGGCCTAGATCAATACTTTGGGATGTCTTCAAAAAAAATATATGTACATGTCAATCGATATTCAGAGATTCCTGAAAGATATTAGTGTCCCAATGTAACTAGCGCTAATTTTGAAAAAAAGTGGTTTGGAAATGGCAAAGTGCTACTTGTATTTATTGCCCTATAACTTGCAAAAAAAGCAAAGAACATGTAAACATTGGGTATTTCTAAACTCAGGACAAAATTTAGAAACTATTTAGCATGGGTGTTTTTTGGTGGTTGTAGATGTGTAACAGATTTTGGGGGTCAAAGTTAGAAAAAGTGTGTTTTTTTTCAATTTTTTCATCATATTTTGTATTTTTTTTATAGCAAATTATAAGATATGATGAAAATAATTGTAGATTTTGAAAGTCCATTTAATGGCGAGAAAAACGGTATATAATATGTGTGGGTACAGTAAATGAGTAAGAGGAAAATTACAGCTAAACACAAACACCGCAAAAATGTAAAAATAGCCTTGGTCCCAAACGGACAGAAAATGGAAAAGTGCTGTGGTCATTAAGGGGTTAAACACCATTTTTTTTTAATTTTTTTTTTGATTGTATGTTCACATTTGACTTTCTATATGCACGAAGATATCTATATTTTAGAAATTGAAATATACACTACAGGTTTACTCAATGAGATTATAGATACACTGCTCCATTTCTGTGAACCTGAATCAAAAAGGCTAATTTTTCGTGATAGAAATGGTCTAAGGTTTAAATATCATTTTTTTGTTTATATCACTATTCATTGTGTTTATTTTCAATGGGAAAAGGTCCTTTTTTATTAGATGTGTATATGTGGTCCTTACTGTTTATTAGCAATACTTTGATAAATAAAAGGTATGCAATTTTTTTTTTCTCTCTCTTCTTCTCTCTCCCCTCCCACCACCCCTTCATCCCCGGGCATTTTTGATACATATTGCTGTGCTTCCCTATCTGGGCTACTCATTATTTCTATATTTACGGGCAAAGCCTGCTTTAAACCCTTTTCCAAAAATAGTTAGAAGATAAAGTTGATCTCTTGGAATGTGGGAGGAATTCACTCCCCCATTAAAAGGAAAGCGGTGGTAAACTTCCTAAGCAAAAAGGCCCTTGTTATAATTTGTCTGCAGGAGGCTCATCTCTTCGATGTTGAACACAATAAACTTAAGGTACGCGGGTTTTCACAATCTTTTTTTGCCTCATATAGGAAAGCAGCTAGAGGGGTTATGATCCTGATTCACAAAAACCTCGGACATGAAATTATTAAGGTAGTGAAAGATAGAGAGGCCAGGTACATAATGGTTAGAATGAAGATTCAAAAGCAGATTTTCTTAATAGTTAACCTGTATGGTCCTAATAGCTCAGATGTAGTATTTTGGACCCGGTTACTTAAGAATATCTTGAGGTTTGCAAAAGATAAGATAATTATAACAGGGGACTTTAACATCACCCCAAACTCGATTGTTGATAGAATCAGATTGGGTCTAAGTAAGAAAAAAGGGAACTATACAAGGTCCCATCTTAAATATGAAGAAAAAATCTTTAGCTTACTTTCCCAATCACTCAACCTTATAGACATCTGGAGGAATATGAATCCCAACTCTCTGGAGTTTACATGTCACTCTAAGTCTCATAGTACCATGTCTAGACTAGATCTATACCTAGTATCAAAAGCTTTGGTTCCTAAAATTTCTAAATGTGAAATTCTGGAAATTACTCTTTCTGACCATGCTCCTGTAGTACTACAAATTCAAATTAAGAAACCATATACATTTAATTCCTTTTTCTTTCCAGTTTATTTAGCCAACTCAGATAAATTTAAGTCCTTTTTGGTTAGCGCCTGGGAAGATTATTGCTCTTTTAATGCCCACTGTAGAGGTAACACTCCTATTTTCTGGGAAACGGCAAAAGTATATTTAAAAGCAGAGATATCGTACATGGCCAGATTAAAAAAGAAACAAGCCTCTAAACATCAGGATCTATCAAATAAACTTAAAAAGGCCTACACTATTTATACACAGAATCCAACTACAGTAAATAGAGAAACTTATTTCTCTAATAAAAAGGAAAGGACCATTTACTATTAGAACAAGCACAGGAATCAATACAAATCAAAGCAGCCAAATTTAAAAGATACAGTAATAAAGCAGGCAAGCTTTTAGCTTCTATCTTTAAAACACAAACTCAAAGAAAACCTATCGTGGCTATCAAAAAGGATAATTGCATCACCTCTGATCAGGAGCAAATGGCTCTGTTATTTCGTAATTTTTTCACAGACCTCTATGCATCACAGCAACCTCAAGTAGAGGAGATTGACCGATTTTTAGATTCTTTAGAGGTGCCATTGGTATCAGGACCAGATTTGGAAGCTCTGGATAAGCCTATACGCGATCAGGAGATAGTAAGGGTTATTAAATCATTAGCTAGAGGAAAATCACCAGGCCCAGACAGCCTGCCCCTGGAGTTTTATATAATACTGCTAGAAAAAATTACACCAGTCTTAAGAGACTTATATAAAGGTTATTTTGAAGAAAATATTAAGGTTTCGGAAGATTTCAAAAGGGCAAATATTGTATTAATCCCTAAACCTAATAAAGATCCTTTAGATTTTACATCTTATAGACCGATATCCCTGCTTAATCTTGATTACAAGATTATGATGAAGATCCTGGCAGAAAGATTGAAGTTAATCGCACCTAAAATCATACATGAGGATCAGGTAGGATTTGTGAGTGGAAGATCATCTGAGAAAAATGTGAGGAAGATACTGCATGCTATTTCTCAGTACAGTAGTGGCGGATCTGCTCTGCCGGAGGCCTTCCTGCTATCTTTGGTTGCAGAGAAGGCCTTCGACAGAGTGGAATGGCCATTTATGTTTAAAGTTATGGCCAGATATGGATTCGGGGAAAAGTTCTGTACCTTTATTAGTAATATCTATTCAGATGCCAAGGCATTGATTATGATCAACAATGATTTAACTCAACCTTTCACACTCTCAAGAGGCACGCGTCAGGAGTGCCCCCTCTCTCCCCTACTTTTTGATTTAGTTTTGGAGCCATTGGCAATTAAGTTGAGGGAAATTCTTATAGGAATTAATATCAATAAGGAAGTGCTAAAGGTATCTTTATTTGCCGATGACTTGCTTTTGTATGTCAGTAACCCGAAAGACACTATTAATTCAGTCCTAGATCTTTTGAAGGCTTATGGGAACGTTTCTGGCTATAAAACCAATCTGGCAAAATCAAAGGTAATCTGGTTGAATAAATGGCATAAACATCAGAACTATGAATTTATTGAATCCAATGCTTTGGAATACTTGGGTTTGAAACTCTCTGTTAACCCTGATGACTGGTATCGTGACAATATTCTTACAGTCCTCCAAGAAACTATGATAAAATTGAGAAGTTGGGCAGCGTTGCCGGTTTCAATTTCGGGTAAAGTTAATCTTTACAAAATGTTCATAGTCCCTAAAATTTTGTATCCATGTAGAATGCTTCCTCTTCTTATAAAAAAAATGGATCTATGGCGTTTCAATCGGGCATTGAGATACTTCCTGTGGAGTGGGAGGAAACCCAGAATAAAACTAGAAATACTGTACCAACCATATTTGGGAGGTGGGTTATCACTACCCAATTTGGAATGGTACAATTTAGCAACTTTATTAAGACTTCCAATAGACTGGCTTTTTCAGTCATTTAAATTATCTGATAGGTATCTAGAAGAACAGATTTGTGCCCCCCACTCTATGGGCTTTATATTACACGCATCAAACAAGATTTTGGGCAAGACAATTGCTAACCATCCATTACTTAAAGATATCTTAAGAGCATGGAAAAATACCATGAAGCTATTTGGTCACTCTATCGCGGTCTCTAAATGGCTACCCATTCAAGGTAACTGGTATTTCCCATTAGGTAATTTAGTTAATACCTTTAGTCTATGGTCACCTATTAAAGCCCTTTCGGTTGCAGAGTTCTACGACTTTAAGACTAGAAAATTTTATAATTTTGCAGAATTTCAAAATATTTTCCCTACAGTACAGAAGAAACAAATGTTTTACTTCTTGCAAGTTAAAGACTATATACGTAAGCTATTGTATCTCTTTCCCCAGATCTTCCAAAAACATCCATTAATGGATCATCTTAAATGGGAAAAATGTTCTCTGTCCTCTATATATAAAATCTTAAGGTCTGCGGAGACAGAAAAATATATAGCACGAGCAAGGTTACATTGGGGAAAAGTATTAAGTTTGACGGACCTTACAGATCAATTAGTCAATAGTTTAAGGACAACGTTATCCATTTCTTTTTCAACTTATCTAAGAGAAACGCAGTTTAGGATCTTTAATAGAGATTATCTTACCCCGCGGCGGGTAGCTAAGTGGAAGAGTAATGTCAAGAATCTTTGTATTAAGTGTCACTTAAGTGATCCAGATTTGGGACACCTCTTGTGGGAGTGTCCGAAGGTGAACCAATTTTGGCATAAGGTAGCATATCTACTTTCACAAATGACAAGTGTTAAAGTAACGTTTTCAATAAACTCTTTAATTTTATTGACCCCCTGTCTTTCATGGGGGAATAAAAAGAGATTCATCCTAACAGTGATACTTAATCTTAGAAAACTTCTTTTCGATAATTGGTCTAAACCTCGAGTCCCCTCGGTTAAGGAAGCAAAAAAGCTTATTTCTGATACTGCAATAATCGCAGCCCATGACTATAGGCTAGAAAGGAAAAAAAGACAACTCATATTTAAAGGTTTGGAAAGACTTTGTCCTAAGCCAGGGTAAAGATTTCACTGCCAATATAGAACGAATTATAAATATACAACTATAATGAGAAAGCCCCGAGTAGGAGGCCCAATCGGCTCGGAGTGGATGGGGAAGGGAGGGAGGTGATCACTGATGAGTCATTGATGACTGTTTTTTTTTTTTTTTTTTTTTTTCTTCTTCCTTTGTTGCTAATTGGACTCTCTTGATGTATGAAAATATTCTTGTACACCAATACGTAAGATAGTGGATACCCAGGCTGTCCCGATGGGCAGGGCCACCATCAGGGGGTGACAGGGGTGACTCCTGTCAGGGGCCCAATGGGCCAGGGGGGCCCCATGAGACAAGAGCTAAAAAAAATTTTTTTATTTTTTTTTACATTTTGGCAGCCACCAGTGGGTACTACAGCAGAGTGCTAATTGAGCATGGGAATTGTTATTACAAGGAGTAAAGTATTAGCATTTGAGAGGATTTCTGAGTGTGCACTAAACCACTATGCACATACACATTGTCTGTTCCTTTTTAGTACATTTTGACCTTACTACTGATTATTCACATCTTTCTACAGACTTTGAGACTAACAAGACCTTTCCGGAAGTCACCAATCCACCATTTAACCTTTAAATTATTGTTTAGGCAGTTCAGGGCCCTTCCTTTCAGCCACTGCATGCTGTTGTCATCATATAGTTGGCATCTTCCTTTGCAAAAATATAATCAAAACTCCATATTTTGTTTTCTAAATCTAATTTTTTCACAAAACTGTAGTTTACCTCATTACTTGTCAGGTCAATGTAAACAAGTGCTGAGTGTCTGTGTCTGAGTGTGTTTCTTTGCGTGTCTGCTAGAATGTCTATATGTGAATCCTTATGTGTGAGTGTGTGTTTCAGTGTATGAGTGTGTGTGTGTGTGTGTTTCAGTGTATGAGTGTGTCTGTGTGTGTCTGTGTGTCTGTGTATGTTACTACCTTTACAACAATTCCAATTTAAATAGACACTTAAGAATAAAGTGCATATACGTTTTAGTCACTTGTTCAAAAATTGCACATGTCAAAGGGGGGGGGGGCCTGATCAATGGTTAAGTCAGGGGCCCCAAAATTTCTAGTGGCGGCCCTGCCGATGGGTATAATTGATCACCCTCCCCCCTTCCCCTTGTAATATATATTATATATGTAAAACTTTGATATATTTAATCGGATACATGTGAGTATCCTATTTTGAAGTGTATGTATTGTTGACCTGTTTTTCATTATTAAAATAATAAAATAAAAAATAAAAATAATAAAAAAAAAAAAATCAATTTCCCATACACTTTATTCTCTGCAGCTGGTATAACAAGCCATTTGTAAACACATTAAGGGAAACAAAATTTTACAATACATTTTGCTTTCAAGGATTTTGTAATCTCTGAAGTGAAAAGACATGCTGCAGACATTCTAAGGCTAACCCTGCTACACATATTTTCCTGATTGGCTATGATATTCTATAGCAAGGCAACATAATTGTATTTTAATTACAAGGTGTTTACTGTTCCTTTTTATTCATTGCAAGACTTCAGAAAAATTTTGCAGTTACAAGGTACTTACTGTCACTTTCATTGCTGATATATGCTATGAATTTAATGTTCCTTTTTTTCAAATAAAATCAAGCATATTATCGCAGTTTTTTTACTTACCATTTTGGAAGATTTTTCTATTTTGCTAAGTATTTCTGAGCAATCTCTTCCATTCATTTCTTGAAGAAACTGAAAACAAATTATTTAATTGTGTTAAACTGACTATACAACTCCCTATTAGCACTAAGGTAGATTTAAAATGTAATTTATCTACAGATATGGGTTAAACTAAAGTAAAATAAAATATGTCTGTTTGTTTTTTAATTTGGGGCACTTCACAAATCATCATTAGTGTATTCTTGCCATTTTTAGAAAAGTAAAATAAAAACTTGATTACAATAACCTTAAAGGGACACTGAACCCAATTTTTTTTCTTTCATGATTCAGATAGAGCATGCAATTTTAAGCAACTTTCTAATTTACTCCTATTATTAATTTTCTTCGTTCTCTTGCTATCTTTATTTGAAAAAGAAGGCATCTAAGCTTTTTTCTTGGTTCATAACTCTGGACAGCAATGTTTTATTGGTGGATGAATTTATCCACCAATCAGCAAGGACAACCCAGGTTGTTCACCAAAAATGGGCCGGCATCTAAACTTACATTCTTGCATTTCAAATAAAGATACCAAGAGAATAAAGAAAATTTGATAATAGGAGTAAATTAGAAAGTTGCTTAAAATTTCATGCTCTATCTGAATCACAAAAGAAAAAATTTGGGTTCAGTGTCCCTTTCACACTCCTAAAGGTATAGGAATATAATTGTACGGACATTGGCGATACAGTGGTGTAGATTTACTATACATGGAAAGGGCATCGAGATTGGAGGTAAATTTGTAAAGCCTACAGCAATAACTTCTAGCAAAATCTAACAAATTTGTAAAGGAACACAAATTCTCTTATTTCAAAACCAGACTTATGACTTTATTTATAAAGCTGTGGATGCAGTTTCTAAGCACTTGTGATGCATGTTCGCTCTTGCCCTGATGGACTTAAAGGGATACTAAACACAATTTCTTTCTTTCTTTCTTTCATGATTTAGATAGGAGTAAATTAGAAAGTTGCTTAAAATTGCATGCTCTATTATAATTGTTTCTTCGTTCTCTTGGTATCTTTATTTGAAAAGTCTGAAATGTAAAGCTTACGAGCCGGCCCATTTTTGGTTCAGCACCCTGGGTAGTGCTTGCTGATTGGTGATTACATTTAGCCACCAATCAGCAAACTCTACCCAGGTGCAGTACCAAAGATGGGCCGGCTCGTAAGCTTTACATTCCTGCTTTTTCAAATAAAGATACAAAGAGAACGAAGAAAATGTATAATAGAATTAAATAAGAAAGTTGCTTAAAATTGCATGCTCTATCTAAATCATGAAAGAAAAAAAATTGGTTCAGTATCCCTTTTAATCATCCTGGCCTGACTTGTTTGTAGTGATTAACAAATCCTGCTGTTGCGCCATAGGTTGCATGAGAGCATAATTAATGTTTTTGGCTGATACTGCCTCACTAGCCTTAAAGGGACAGTCAAGTCCAAAATAAACATTCATGATTCAGATAGAGCATGTAATTTTAAACAATTTTCCAATTTACTTTTATCACCAATTTTGCTTTGTTCTCTTGGTATTCTTAGTTGAAAGCTTAACCTAGGAGGTTCATATGCTAATTTCTTAGACCTTGAAGGCCACCTTTTTTCAGAATGCATTTTAACAGTTTTTCACCACTAGAGGGTGTTAGTTCACGTATTTCATATAGATAACACTGTGCTCGTGCACGTGAAGTTATCTGGGAGCAGGCACTGATTGGCTAAACTGCAAGTCTGTCAAAATAACTGAAATAAAGGGGCAGTTTGCAGAGGCTTAGATACAAGGTAATCATAGAGGTAAAAAGTATATTAATATAACAGTGTTGGTTTTGCAAAACTGGGGAATGGGTAATAAAGGGATTATCTATCTTTTAAAACAATAACAATTCTGGTGTAGACTGTCCCTTTAAAGGTGGCAGAATGGTTCCCTGGCGAGGAGCCTTGTCCAAGTACACCTTAAAGGGCTATTTTGATGCACAGGTTCCATGCTTTAATTTGTTAGAGCATGTCATTTTAGCACTCGAGATCTTGTAGGTCTATGTGTTTAACGCCCAGAAAGAAAACTATGCAGCTGTTGCTGTTGATTTACTATTATTATCGGTTATTTGTAGAGCGCCAACAGATTCCGCAGCGCTAGTTGGGTCATAGTTCTCTGTGGTTCCCGAGCAGTACTCATGTGTTATTTGTGAGGATTTAAACACAGAGACTTGCAGGGTTGACAGAAAATGTAATTTTTGCTCATTAATTGCCCTTAAATAAATGTGGGCCCAATGTATATAAATGTTAATAGTCATTGAATCTACTTTTGAAACGGTGAGAATTTGTTTTTCCTTACCAATTTGCAAATATGTCAACATTTTTATATTTTATAATTAATTATGTTCATTATCTTTAAAGGGACAGTATACACTCATTTTCATATAACTGCATGTAATAGACACTACTATAAAGAATAAGATGCACAGATACTGATATAAAAATCCAGTATAAAACTTTTTAAAAATTTACTTAGAAGCTCTCAGTTTAGCTCTGTTGAAAAGGTAGCTGGAAAGCAAGTGAGAAATAAGACACTCCCCCCTCCCCTTCTTTTGCATATGAAAAGACCCTTTACACAAACAGGAGCAAGCTGGAGAAGTTAGCTGACGGTATTCTCATAAAACATTGGGGCTTGGTTAGGAGTCTGAAAATCAGAACAATGTTATTTAAAAATAAGCAAAACTATGCATTAAAAAAAACAACAACAACTTTATGGGCTATATAAATAGATAATCTACAAAACATTTATGCAAAGAAAAAATGAGTGTATAATGTCCCTTTAATTGTTACATTTTAGAGCAATGAAGAATTAAAATACCTTTTCTACAGATTCGTCGTATAATGAAGAAACAGATTTTCCATCTTCTGATGGATTCAACGCAAATTCAAATAAATTTGGATTTTCCATAACGTCATTCTGAGATTTTCTTATGTTGTTAAACATAAACAAATTATCTTTGTCTGATGATATAAATGGGTTCAATTTTAATCCAAACTGGCGGGTATATTCACGTACAATTCTATAAGGAAAAAAAAAAAATGAAACTTGAAATATATATTACAATAAAATAAACCAACAATACTGCAGAGAACTGCATATTAAAATATGTAGATTCAAATTAGATTAATCAAATTACTTGTTAAAGGGACAAAAAAACTCTAAAATTCATACCAAGCACATTGAAGAAAGCTTATTAAACATGATGTTCAGATAGTTTTGCATGAAAAAGATTATGCTACAGATGTTTTAATTTAAAGCTAAGAGAAAGTGCATGTTTGTGTAGGATTGGGTGCCCCCTATAAGCAGTTTAAAGGGAACAGTAAGTTCAAAATGAAACTTAAAGAGATAGTAACCAATTTTTTTTTTCTTTCATGATTCAGCTAGAGCATGTAATTTTAAGCAACTTTCTAATTTACTCCTATTATCAATTTTCTTCCTACTTTTGGTATCTTTATTTAAAAAGCAGGAATATTAAGCTTAGGAGCCGGCCCATTTTTTGGTTCAGCACCTTAGTAGCGCTTGCTGATTGGTGGGTAAATGTAGCCACCAATCAGCAAGCACTACCCAGGGTTCTGAACCAAAAATGGGCCGGCTCCTAAGTTTACATTCCTGCTTTTTCAAATTTAGAATTTAGAAAAAGTTAGAATGACACATTAATGTGCATCTTCTCCCTATCTAGAGCTAGTCCTGTATTCTTGCAAATAGGTGACAATGACTGTTCCGGCTTCTAGAGAATATTAATTCGTGTCTGCTGCCCATCTAGCGCTGGCCATGAATTCATGTAAAAAAGGGAGAATGACTATTACTCCTATTGCAGCTGCTCCCCCTAGAGCTGGCACTGAAATGTTGAGTGTGTGTAAATCAATACAGTCTGCCTGTATATGTGCAGATGTGTTCATGACAACCAAATGGTTACTTAGTGGTATTTTTTCCACAGTCAAATCTTAGGTGTTTGTAGCAGCTAAGGGGCTCATCTTTGCTGTGTGTTTGCTGTCAATGAATGAATCACTGTTCTGTGATTGTCAGGAATTATAATAATCACTTCACAGTGCTGTTGCATTACTTACTTGTGAGGAATTGGCAGTCTCATAGGTCCCAGCTCTCCATACCAGCCCTCTGGGTCTCTGTAGGTCTCAATGCGACCTCCTACACGATTACTGGCTTCTAATACCGTGACCTAAAAAAAACATATATTAAGCACACTCAATTCTATACTCATTGCCATTGTATTATATTTAATATTATAAAGTAACTATATTGTGTTCATTTCTTTAAGGGACACTTAATCCCTGAGAGATTGTTACTTTATGTGCACATTTATTATGGTCCCTAAATGCACTCAGCTAAAACAGTTTTTTAAACAGAAAAATCTATGTTACAAAATGGCAGCACCCATTCATTTAAAAAAATCAAAAAAACTTTACACATATTTTTTCTATATTTACTAGTTTTAAAAAGTACTTCTGCTTTCTATTCTGATTCTAATGTAATGTTGCAACAATGCAATTGCCAAATGCCCACCCATCTCCACCATTTGCCTTATCTGGAGACATTTTGTTATGCACAGAGAGAGGAGCACTCAACCAGGAATAAACAATGACTTAGTGGCTTGTTCCTTGGTGGGTCATCACCTGAGAGCTGTCTGTGTTTCAGAGAGAGCCCTTTCCTGAAGTATATCAGTCTGATCCCATCTAAAAAGAGGCTGGAAAGAGGCTTAAAGAGACTGCTCCCAGGTGGTGACCCACCAAAGAACGTTACTGAACCATTGTTCATTCCTTCTTGAGCGCTTCTCTTTCTTTGTATGCTGCCATTTTGCTAGCAGAAGTTCAACTGTTGTACAGTTCTTCATCTATTCATCTCTGACAATTAGGGGACACTTTGTGGCAGGGTTGGGCTTGTGAAGTCTAAAGTGTGCTCTTCTAATTTTCAGAATCAGAAAACCAACATTTTCATAGTTAAAATAAAGGATATGGGGGCAAAATAAATAATGAAAATACACAGCAAAGTTTTTTTATTACATTTTATATTACAATATCAAAGTGTTTCATGTCCCTTAAAGTATATTGTAGTTTAGATCACTCACTAAGGTTTCTCTCTGCATAAATGATGCAATGACAAAGCAATCACTCTAGATTTCAGCTTTTTGTTTGGCCCACACAAAAATGCAAACACATAATAGGAAGCAAATTTATACATTGTTTTTGGATATGTCCAAAATTTCAAAGATTTTGAGAATTACTGGATTAATAGAATATGTAATAATCAAATCACTATCCAATCAGAACACATTTTCTTAGTATTGAATAATGAATAATAAAAACTAACTTTTTATTGGCAGGAGTACAATTTTAAAACAAGAGAAAGAAACATACGCCTAGATTTAGAGTTCTGCGGCCAAAGGGGTGCGTTAGCTACGCGTGCTTTTTTTCCCCGGCACCTTTTAAATACCGCTGGTATTTAGAGTTCACAGAATGGCTGGGTTTTCAGTGCATTAGGCTCCAAAAAGGGAGCGTAGAGCATAATTTAACGCCACTGCAACTCTAGATACCAGCGGTGCTTACGGACGCGGCCAGCTTCAAAAACGTGTTCGTGCACGATTCCCCCATAGAAAACTGCAAAAAAGCCGCGTTCAGCTCCTAACGCAGCCCCATTGTTTTCTATGGGGAAACACTTCCTACGTCTGCACCTAACACTCTAACATGAACCCCGAGTCTAAACACCCCTAACCTTACACTTATTAACCCCTATTCTGCCGCCCCCGCTATCGCTGACACCTGCATATTATTATTAACCCCTAATCTGCCGCTCCGTACACCACCGCCACCTACATTATAGCTATGTACCCCTAATCTGCTGCCCCTAACACTGCCGACCCCTATATTATATTTATTAACCCCTAATCTGCCCCCCACAACATCGCCGCCAGCTACATACACTTATTAACCCCTAATCTGCCGAGCGGACCGCACCGCTACTACAGGGAGTGCAGAATTATTAGGCTTAATTTTATTTTTGAACAACAACCATGTTCTCAATGAACCCAAAAAACTCATTAATATCAAAGCTGAATATTTTTGGAAGTAGTTTTTAGTTTGTTTTTAGTTTTAGCTATTTTAGGGGGATATCTGTGTGTGCAGGTGATTATTACTGTGCATAATTATTAGGCAACTTAACAAAAAACAAATATATACCCATTTCAATTATTTATTTTTACCAGTGAAACCAATATAACATCTCAACATTCACAAATATACATTTCTGACATTCAAAAACAAAACAAAAACAAATCAGTGACCAATATAGCCACCTTTCTTTGCAAGGACACTCAAAAGCCTGCTATCCATGGATTCTGTCAGTGTTTTGATCTGTTCACCATCAACATTGCGTGCAGCAGCAACCACAGCCTCCCAGACACTGTTCAGAGAGGTGTACTGTTTTCCCTCCTTGTAAATCTCACATTTGATGATGGACCACAGGTTCTCAATGGGGTTCAGATCAGGTGAACAAGGAGGCCATGTCATTAGATTTTCTTCTTTTATACCCTTTCTTGCCAGCCACGCTGTGGAGTACTTGGACGCGTGTGATGGAGCATTGTCCTGCATGAAAATCATGTTTTTCTTGAAGGATGCAGACTTCTTCCTGTACCACTGCTTGAAGAAGGTGTCTTCCAGAAACTGGCAGTAGGACTGGGAGTTGAGCTTGACTCCATCCTCAACCCGAAAAGGCCCCACAAGCTCATCTTTGATGATACCAGCCCAAACCAGTACTCCACCTCCACCTTGCTGGCGTCTGAGTCGGACTGGAGCTCTCTGCCCTTTACCAATCCAGCCACGGGCCCATCCATCTGGCCCATCAAGACTCACTCTCATTTCATCAGTCCATAAAACCTTAGAAAAATCAGTCTTGAGATATTTCTTGGCCCAGTCTTGACGTTTCAGCTTGTGTGTCTTGTTCAGTGGTGGTCGTCTTTCAGCCTTTCTTACCTTGGCCATGTCTCTGAGTATTGCACACCTTGTGCTTTTGGGCACTCCAGTGATGTTGCAGCTCTGAAATATGGCCAAACTGGTGGCAAGTGGCATCTTGGCAGCTGCACGCTTGACTTTTCTCAGTTCATGGGCAGTTATTTTGCGCCTTGGTTTTTCCACACGCTTCTTGCGACCCCGTTGACTATTTTGAATGAAACGCTTGATTGTTCGATGATCACGCTTCAGAAGCTTTGCAATTTTAAGAGTGCTGCATCCCTCTGCAAGATATCTCACTATTTTTGACTTTTCTGAGCCTGTCAAGTCCTTCTTTTGACCCATTTTGCCAAAGGAAAGGAAGTTGCCTAATAATTATGCACACCT
The DNA here is from genome assembly GCF_027579735.1 of Bombina bombina. Taxonomy (NCBI): domain Eukaryota; kingdom Metazoa; phylum Chordata; class Amphibia; order Anura; family Bombinatoridae; genus Bombina; species Bombina bombina. The sequence continues at coordinate 131,864,817 of NC_069506.1, forward strand.
GATATAGGGTGTTGATGTCATGAGACCATACCCCTTCTCATTACAGAGATGCACATCACCTAATATGCTTAATTGGTAGTAGGCTTTCGAGCCTATACAGCTTGGAGTAAGACAACATGCATAAAGAGGTTGATGTGGTCAAAATACTAATTTGCCTAATAATTCTGCACTCCCTGTATAATAAAGTTATTAACCCCTAATCCGCCTCACTCCCGCCTCAATAACCCTATAATAAATAGTATTAACCCCTAATCTGCCCTCCCTAACATCACCGACACCTAACTTCAATTATTAACCCCTAATCTGCCGACCGAATCTCGCCGCTACTGTAATAAATGGATTAACCCCTAAAGCTAAGTCTAACCCTAACCCTAACACCCCCCTAAGTTAAATATAATTTAAATCTAATGAAATAAATTAACTCTTATTAAATAAATTATTCCTATTTAAAGCTAAATACTTACCTGTAAAATAAACCCTAATATAGCTACAATATAAATTATAATTATATTATAGCTATTTTAGGATTTATATTTATTTTACAGGTAACTTTGTAATTATTTTAACCAGGTACAATAGCTATTAAATAGTTAAGAACTATTTAATAGCTAAAATAGTTAAAATAATTACAAAATTACCTGTAAAATAAATCCTAACCTAAGTTACAATTAAACCTAACACTACACTATCAATAAATTAATTAAATACAATATCTACAATTACCTACAATTAAACCTAACACTACACTATCAATAAATTAATTAAATACAATATCTACAAATAAATACAATGAAATAAACTAACTTAAGTACAAAAAATAAAAAAGAACTAAGTTACAAAAAATAAAAAAGTATTTACAAACATCAGAAAAATATTACAACAATTTTAAACTAATTACACCTACTCTAAGCCCCCTAATAAAATAACAAAGCCCCCCAAAATAAAAAAAATGCCCTACCCTATTCTAAATTAAAAAAGTTCAAAGCTCTTTTACCTTACCAGCCCTGAACAGGGCCCTTTGCGGGGCATGCCCCAAAGAATTCAGCTCTTTTGCCTGTAAAAAAAACACATACAATACCCCCCCCAACAGTACAACCCACCACTCACATACCCCTAATCTAACCCAAACCCCCCTTAAATAAACCTAACACTAAGCCCCTGAAGATCTTCCTACCTTATCTTCACCCTGCCAGGTTCACCGATCCATCCTCGGAAGTCTTGATCCAAGCCTCAGAAGTGTTGATCCAAGCCCAAGCGGGGGGCTGAAGAGTGACGTCCATCCTCGGGCTGAAGTCTGGATCCAAGCGGCGGCTGAAGAAATCCATCATCGGGCTGAAGTCGGAAGTCCATCATCGGGATGAAGTCTACTATCAAGCAGCATCTTCAATCTTCTTTCTTCCGGAGCGGAGCGGAGTGGAGCCATCTTGTTCCCAGCCGACGCGGATCCATCCTCTTCTAACAACGCCTACTAGCCGAATGACGGTTCCTTTAAATGACGTCATCCAAGATGGCGTCCGTCGAATTCCGATTGGCTGATAGGATTCTATCAGCCAATCGGAATTAAGGTAGGAAAATTTTGATTGGCTGATGGAATCAGCCAATCAGATTGAGCTCGCATTCTATTGGCTGATCGGAACAGCCAATAGAATGCGAGCTCAATCTGATTGGCTGATCGGATCGGAACTTGAATCTGATTGGCTGATTCCATCAGCCAATCAGAATTTTCCTACCTTAATTCCGATTGGCTGATAGAATCCAATCGGCCAATCAGAATTCGACGGACGCCATCTTGGATGACGTCATTTAAAGGAACCGTCATTCGGCTAGTAGGCGTCGTTAGAAGAGGATGGATCCGCGTCGGCTGGGAAGAAGATGGCTCCGCTCCGCTCCGGAAGAAAGAAGATTGAAGATGCTGCTTGATAGAAGACTTCATCCCGATGATGGACTTCCGACTTCAGCCCGATGATGGATTTCTTCAGTCGCCGCTTGGATCCAGACTTCAGCCCGAGGATGGACGTCACTCTTCAGCCCCCTGCTTGGGCTTGGATCAACACTTCCGAGGCTTGGATCAAGACTTCCGAGGACGGATCGGTGAACCTGGCAGGGTGAAGATAAGGTAGGAAGATCTTCAGGGGCTTAGTGTTAGGTTTATTTAAGGGGGGTTTGGGTTAGATTAGGGGTATGTGGGTGGTGGGTTGTAATGTTGGGGGGGGGTATTGTATGTGTTTTTTTACAGGCAAAAGAGCTGAATTCTTTGGGGCATGCCCCGCAAAGGGCCCTGTTCAGGGCTGGTAAGGTAAAAGAGCTTTGAACTTTTTAAATTTAGAATAGGGTAGGGCATTTTTTGTATTTTGGGGGGCTTTGTTATTTTATTAGGGGGCTTAGATTAGGTGTAATTAGCTTAAAATTGTTGTAATATTTTTTAAATGTTTGTAACTTATTTTTTTTATTTTTTGTAACTTAGCTTTTTTTATTTTTTGTACTTTAGTTAGTTTATTTCATTGTATTTATTTGTAGGAAATGTATTTAATTTATTTATTGATAGTGTAGTGTTAGGTTTAATTGTAGGTAATTGTAGGTATTTTATTTAATTAATATATTGATAGTGTAGTGTTAGGTTTAATTGTAACTTAGGTTAGGATTTATTTTACAGGTAATTTTGTAATTATTTTAACTATTTTAGCTATTAAATAGTTCTTAACTATTTAATAGCTATTGTACCTGGTTAAAATAAATATAAAGTTACCTGTAAAATAAATATAAATCCTAAAATAGCTATGATATAATTATAATTTATATTGTAGCTATATTAGGGTTTATTTTACAGGTAAGTATTTAGCTTTAAATAGGAATAATTTATTTAATATGAGTTAATTTATTTCGTTAGATTTAAATTATATTTAACTTAGGGGGGTGTTAGTGTTAGGGTTAGACTTAGCTTTAGGGGTTAATCCATTTATTACAGTAGCGGCGAGATTCGGTCAGCAGATTAGGGGTTAATAATTGAAGTTAGGTGTCGGTGATGTTAGGGAGGGCAGATTAGGGGTTAATACTATTTATTATAGGGTTATTGGGGTGGGAGTGAGGCGGATTAGGGGTTAATAACTTTATTATAGTAGCGGTGCGGTCCGCTCGGCAGATTAGGGGTTAATAAGTGTAGGCATGTGGAGGCGACGTTGAGGGGGGCAGATTAGGGGTTAATAAATATAATATAGGGGTCGGCGATGTTAGGGCAGCAGATTAGGGGTACATAGCTATAATGTAGGTGGCGGTGGTGTACGAAGCGGCAGATTAGGGGTTAATAATAATATGCAGGGGTCAGCGATAGCGGGGGCGGCAGATTAGGGGTTAATAAGTGTAAGGTTAGGGGTGTTTAGACTCGGGTACATGTTAGAGTGTTAGGTGCAGACGTAGGAAGTGGGGGGGCTTAGAGTAGGTGTAATTAGTTTAAAATTGTTGTAATATTTTTCTAATGTTTGTAAATATTTTTTTATTTTTTGTAACTTAGTTCTTTTTTATTTTTTGTACTTTAGTTAGTTTATTTAATTGTAGTTATTTGTAGGTATTGTATTTAATTAATGTATTGATAGTGTAGTGTTAGGTTTAATTGTAGGTAATTGTAGGTATTTTATTTAATTTATTTATTGATAGTGTAGTGTTAGGTTTAATTGTAGGTAATTGTAGGTATTTTATTTAATTTATTTATAAATCTAATCCGCCTCACTCCCGCCTCAATAACCCTATAATAAATAGTATTAACCCCTAATCTGCCCTCCCTAACATCGCCGACACCTAACTTCAATTATTAACCCCTAATCTGCCGACCGAATCTCGCCGCTACTGTAATAAATGGATTAATCTAACGAAATAAATTAACTCTTATTAAATAAATTATTCCTATTTAAAGCTATATACTTACCTGTAAAATAAACCCTAATATAGCTACAATATAAATTATAATTATATCATAGCTATTTTAGGATTTATATTTATTTTACAGGTAACTTTGTATTTATTTTAACCAGGTACAATAGCTATTAAATAGTTAAGAACTATTTAATAGCTAAAATAGTTAAAATAATTACAAAATTACCTGTAAAATAAATCCTAACCTAAGTTACAATTAAACCTAACACTACACTATCAATATATTAATTAAATAAAATACCTACAATTACCTACAATTAAACCTAACACTACACTATCAATAAATAAATTAAATACAATTCCTACAAATAAATACAATGAAATAAACTAACTAAAGTACAAAAAATAAAAAAGAACTAAGTTACAAAAAATAAAAAAATATTTACAAACATTAGAAAAATATTACAACAATTTTAAACTAATTACACCTACTCTAAGCCCCCTAATAAAATAACAAAGCCCCCCAAAATAAAAAAATGCCCTACCCTATTCTAAATTAAAAATGTTCAAAGCTCTTTTACCTTACCAGCCCTTAAAAGGACCTTTTGTGGGGCATGCCCCAAAGAATTCAGCTCTTTTGCCTGTAAAAAAAAACATACAAAACCCCCTCCCCCAACATTACAACCCACCACCCACATACCCCTAATCTAAACCAAACCCCCCTTAAATAAACCTAACACTAAGCCCCTGAAGATCTTCCTACCTTATCTTCACCTCGCCGGGTATCACCGATCGGTCCTGGCTCCGAAATCTTCATCCAACCCAAGCGGGGGCTGGCGATCCATAATCCTATGGCTGAAGAGGTCCAGAAGAGGCTCCAAAGTCTTCATCCTATCCGGGAAGAAGAGGCGATCCAGACCGGCAACCATCTTGATCCAAGCGGCATCTTCTATCTTCATCCGATGAGGAACGGCTCCATCGTGAAGACCTCCAGCGCGGATCAATCTTCTTCCTCCGACGTCCAACTGAAGAATGACGGTTCCTTTAAGGGACGTCATCTAAGATGGTTGTAACGGTACCAACCGGATACCAAGGGTTAACACCAGGGAACAATGTCCTGCATAGGGAATCAGCAATTCACAACCCAGCCAGTTTTCAGGTTTTAAACAGAAAGACTTTTATTAAGGCTCATATGCCCAGTATTTATGCAGGTCTGACCCCCCCAGAAGGGGGGTTGAAAGAATGTTGTACATTGAATGGAGGGAACACGCCCTTTTACATGATACAATAGAATACCTTGCTCAAGCTGATAACAATTTAAACACAGACACACACTTGTCTTTCCTTATCATCTAGGGTCTGCTCTCTGAGGTTGATTAAACAATGGACTGTGTATCAATAACATTAATGACAGTGCACAATAGCTGAACACAGTTAACTCTTTCAGTGCTGACAGAAGGGTCTGTCACATCTACATAGCACAATATACAGCCTATAGACAACCTTTCTTATGTTATAGTCCAGAAGTGGCTAGGTTTGCCACAATGCTCCCCCAGAACCAAGCCGGCATACACAGTCTGATCCCAACGGATCGGCTTGGGGATGTCCGGGGCAACAACTTTCGGCTCAAGTAGGCTACGGGGTGTTCTCCGCCATCTGCTCCAACTTGGCTCAGTACTGCCCCCACCCCAAACATGGAAGCGTCTCTTCCCGGAGGGACTGGGCTTGGGTAGTCACAGGGTTAACATCAGCGGGATCCATGGGAGCATAGGCAGAAACAAGGGGGGCCAAGTCATTTCCAAGGAGAACATCAGCAGGTAAGTCCTTCTTGACCCCCACATTCACAAGTCTAGCGCCCACTCCCCAATCCAAATGTACCCTGGCAACAGGTAGGCGGAACACAGTGCCCCCTGCTACCCTCACAGCCACAGTGTCTCCAGTGTGCTGTTTCTCAGGCACCAAGTTCTCTTGAAGCAAGGTCATGGTAGCACCAGTATCCCGTAGACCACTGACCTCCTTCCCATTCACTTTAACCCGTTGCCGGTTATTCCGGTGGGCAGCTTGCACGGGGTCTGCTTCATGTAGGCTGCCCCAGCATTCTGGCGCCTCTACGTAGCGGGCCACAGGCTGAGGATTATGTGGGATTCCGCCAGCGGGTCTTCTCCAGGACTGTGCTTGATTCGCTGCGTTTAGGGGACACTCTGGTCTTTTGTGCCCTAGTTGCTTACATCCAAAGCACCGAATAGGTTGTGAGTAGCCCCGCGAATTGAACCGGGCTCTCTGAGGGTAGTTCGTGGCCGGAGGCCGTGTGGTATAGCGGTGCGCCGGGGGTTGGTAACTGGCAGCTGCTGGGGTGACTGGGGGTCTGTACTCCACTCTAGCAGTGGGCAATCGGTATACTGCTCCCCCTGCCCCTCGTACTGCCACGGATCCGCCAGTGGGTGCTGTATCCGGCACCAAATGGGGAGCTATCAGGGTTAAAGTAGCTCCCGAATCCCGAAGTCCCTGGACCGACATCACCTCATGCAGAATTCCCAGGTGTTCCTCGGCTTGGGTGCTCAACACCTCATGAGCGGCTGGCTCCGTTTGGTAATGGTGAGCAGCCGCCCTTGGGGCCAGGTTCTGTCTGACCTGGTTCCAAGCTTGTCTGCTCCGATTTTGGGTGCACTCACGTGCCATATGTCCCCACTGCTTGCAGGTGTGGCATTGTATATTAGCCCGTCCGTTGTTAGGCTGTAGTCCATGGTGCCTCCTGGCATCAAAATGCTGGTCTGCTAATCTGGCTGCTTCGGTTAAGGTGAGGGGTTTTCGATCTCTCACCCATTCTTGGGCTTCTGGGGACAAGCCGTTAAAGAATTGCTCCAACAGCATCAGTTGTCGCAATTCTTCCATGGTGGTAGCTTGGCTGGCCTGTATCCACCCCTGAGATGCTTGATCCAGCTTGTGGGCCCACTCTGCATGGGAATCTCTTTCTGGCTTGCGCAGGCCTCTAAACTTGCGCCGGTATGCCTCTGAGGTAATGGCATATCTTTCCAAGATCGCTCTCTTCACTTTAGCGTAATCCTTGCTGTCCTCCCTGGGTACAGCGCGATACGCTTCCGCTGCCCTACCGGCTAGCTTGCCTGCTAGCACCGGCACCCATACGGACTGCTCCAAATCATGTAACTCGCACAGTCTCTCAAAATCCTGTAAATACCCATCAATCTCATCCTTCTCCTCACAAAACATTTTAAATGCATGGTATGGGATTTTGGGTCTTACTGGGTTGCTGAGTGCGTCCAAAATGGATTCTGCTCGGGAGGATGCATTCCGCGGACTGTGTGCCATCACGTACTCCTGCACATCTGCCATTACCACGGATAGCATATCCCGTGGTACAGGTTGGGGTAAAAATTCCAGCCTGGTCCTCATTTCCCTCTGGTATAGGGTCTCCTCCATGGCTGCTGGAGGCGTAGCGCTGCGAGCTCTGTCTCCCTCCATCAGCTCAGCAATTAATATAGCCTTGGGTTTGCTGCTGCCTATCTTTCCCCTGGCTTCTAGCAGTTCCTTTTACGTTTGTCTCTTTAGCTTAGAATAATCCATCTCCATTCACTTCGGTCCCTGGTACTCCTTCCATCTTAGTCAGTATTGTAGTAATCCCCCTCTTCCTGAGGTTACTGGCTTGTGTAGTTGCTCTTCTGGGCGATAAGGTTCATTCCGTCGCTTGCCACCAATTGTAACGGTACCAACCGGATACCAAGGGTTAACACCAGGGAACAATGTCCTGCATAGGGAATCAGCAATTCACAACCCAGCCAGTTTTCAGGTTTTAAACAGAAAGACTTTTATTAAGGCTCATATGCCCAGTATTTATGCAGGTCTGACCCCCCCAGAAGGGGGGTTGAAAGAATGTTGTACATTGAATGGAGGGAACACGCCCTTTTACATGATACAATAGAATACCTTGCTCAAGCTGATAACAATTTAAACACAGACACACACTTGTCTTTCCTTATCATCTAGGGTCTGCTCTCTGAGGTTGATTAAACAATGGACTGTGTATCAATAACATTAATGACAGTGCACAATAGCTGAACACAGTTAACTCTTTCAGTGCTGACAGAAGGGTCTGTCACATCTACATAGCACAATATACAGCCTATAGACAACCTTTCTTATGTTATAGTCCAGAAGTGGCTAGGTTTGCCACAATGGTGTCCCTCGAATTCCGATTGGCTGATAGGATTCTATCAGCCAATCGGAATTAAGGTAGGAAAATTCAGATTGGCTGATGGAATCAGCCAATCAGAATCAAGTTCAATCCGATTGGCTGATCCGATCAGCCAATCAGATTGAGCTTGCATTCTATTGGCTGATCGGAAAATTCTGATTGGCTGATCGGAACAGCCAATAGAATGCGAGCTCAATCTGATTGGCTGATTAAATCAGCCAATCGGATTGAACTTGATTCTGATTGGCTGATTCCATCAGCCAATCAGAATTTTCCTACCTTAATTCCGATTGGCTGATAGAATCCTATCAGCCAATCGGAATTCGAGGGACGCCATCTTGGATGACGTCCCTTAAAGGAACCGTCATTCTTCAGTTGGACGTCGGAGGAAGAAGATTGATCCGCGCTGGAGGTCTTCACGATGGAGCCGTTCCTCATCGGATGAAGATAGAAGATGCCGCTTGGATCAAGATGGTTGCCCGTCTGGATCGCCTCTTCTTCCCGGATAGGATGAAGACTTTGGAGCCTCTTCTGGACCTCTTCAGCCGCAGGATTATGGATCGCCAGCCCCCGCTTGGGTTGGATGAAGATTTCGGAGCCAGGACCGATCGGTGATACCCAGCGAGGTGAAGATAAGGTAGGAAGATCTTCAGGGGCTTAGTGTTAGGTTTATTTAAGGGGGGTTTGGGTTAGATTAGGGGTATGTGGGTGGTGGGTTTTAATGTTGGAGGGGGTATTGTATGTTTTTTTTTACAGGCAAAAGAGCTGAATTCTTTGGGGCATGCCCCACAAAAGGTCCTTTTAAGGGCTGGTAAGGTAAAAGAGCTTTGAACTTTTTAAATTTAGAATAGGGTAGGGCATTTTTTTATTTTGGGGGCTTTGTTATTTTATTAGGGGGCTTAGAGTAGGTGTAATTAGTTTAAAATTGTTGTAATATTTTTCTAATGTTTGTAAATATTTTTTTATTTTTTGTAACTTAGTTCTTTTTTATTTTTTGTACTTTAGTTAGTTTATTTAATTGTAGTTATTTGTAGGTATTGTATTTAATTAATGTATTGATAGTGTAGTGTTAGGTTTAATTGTAGGTAATTGTAGGTATTTTATTTAATTAATTTATTGATAGTGTAGTATTAGGTTTAATTGTAGATAATTGTAGGTATTTTATTTAATTAATTTATTGCTAGTGTAGTGTTAGGTTTAATTGTAACTTAGGTTAGGATTTATTTTACAGGTAATTTTGTAATTATTTTAACTAGGTAACTATTAAATAGTTATTAACTATTTAATAGCTATTGTACCTGGTTAAAATAATTACAAAGTTACCTGTAAAATAAATATAAATCCTAAAATAGCTACAATATAATTATGATTTATATTGTAGCTATATTAGGGTTTATTTTACAGGTAAGTATTTAGCTTTAAATAGGAATAATTTATTTAATAATAGTTAATTTATTTCGTTAGATTTAAATTATATTTAAGTTAGGGGGGTGTTAGGGTTAGGGCTAGAATTAGCTTTAGGGGTTAAAAAATTTATTAGAATAGCGGTGAGCTCCAGTCGGCAGATTAGGGGTTAATGCTTGAAGTTAGGTGTCGGCGATGTTAGGGAGGGCAGATTAGGGGTTAATACTATTTATTATAGGGTTATTGAGGCGGGAGTGAGGCAGATTAGGGGTTAATAACTTTATTATAATAGCGGAGCGGTCCGGTCGGCAGATTAGGGGTTAATAAGTGTAGGCAGGTGGAGGCGACATTGTGGGGGGCAGATTAGGGGTTAATAAATATAATATAGGGGTCGGCGGTGTTAGGGGCAGAAGATTAGGGGTATATAGGGATAACGTAGTTGGCGGCAGTGTACGGAGCGGAAGAGTAGGGGTTAAAAAATTTAAATATAGTGGCGGCGATGTGGGGGGACCTCGGTTTAGGGGTACATAGGTAGTTTATGGGTGTTAGTTTACTTTAGAGCACAGTAGTTAAGAGCTTTATGAACCGGCGTTAGCCCAGAAAGCTCTTAACTACTGACTTTTTTCTGCGGCTGGAGTTTTGTCGTTAGATTTCTAACGCTCACTTCAGCCACGACTCTAAATACCGGCGTTAGAAAGATCCTATTGAAAAGATAGGATACGCAATTTACGTAAGGGGATCTGCGGTATGGAAAAGTCGCGGCTGGAAAGTGAGCGTTAGACCCTTTAATGACTGACTCTAAATACCGGCGGTAGCCCAAAACCAGCGTTAGGAGCCTCTAACGCTGGTTTTGACGGCTACCGCCCAACTCTAAATCTAGCCGTAAGAAAGCACACTCATTTAAAGTGAATGTAAATTTTGATGCTAAAGTGCCCGGTTTTTAAAAATTCGATTAAAAACAGGGGCACTTTAATTCATCAAAATTTACATTTCACTCCTGTTGTGAAAAAAAACTTACCTTTTTAAACTTGACAGCAGCTCCAGCTTCCTCCGGTCATCGCAAGCCATTTCTGATGTCAGAAATGATAGATATGTCATCCTCCAATCACGGCTTTCCCCCTGGGGGAATCAGTGTCTGATTCAACGCCGTGATTGGAGGAAACCAGATTCCTCATTTTAGACCCAGGAAGAGGCTTTGCAATGGGTGGAGGAAGCTGGAGCTGCTGTCAAGATTAAAAGCTAACACAGGAGTGAAATGTAAATTTTGATGAATTAAAGTGCCCCTGTTTTTAATCAAATTTTTAAAAACCGGGCAGTTAAGCATCAAAATTTACATTCTGATAGACCATGTCATTTTAAGACACTTTTAAATTCACTTCTATTTTCGAATGTGCTTTGTTCTCTTGGTATCCCTTGTTGAAAAATAATACACACATATCCTACACTAGTGTGAGCTGCTGCTAATTGGTGCCAGCACACCTTTGTCTTTTGTGATAGGCTGACTAGATGTGTTTATCTTGCTGCCAGTAGTGCAATTCTGTTCCTTCAGCAAAGGATAACAAGAGAACAAAGCAAATTTGATAATGGAAGTAAACTGGAAAGTTGTTTAAAATTGTATGTTCTATCGAAATCATGAAAGAAAACATTGTGGTTTTCTGTCCCTTTAAACAAACTTATTTTAACCCTTTTTAGTGCTAATGACGGCTCTGAGCCATCACAGAGTTTCCCACTCTGGTGCTAATGACGGCTCAGAGCCGTCACTAGCCCTCTCCCACCTTGAGGGAGATCTGGGGGCTTTCCCGTTTTGCGTGGTGACGTCACGCGCAATAACGTGATGACGTCACTGCGCAACTTTATTTATACTTAACAATGTTAAGTATAGGAGCAGGGGGCATGCTGCTTAGAAGCCTGTATCTCAGGCATCTAAGCAGCTACAGACCCCCAAGACCCACCATTGGAAAGGTAATTACAGTGTAAGTCTTGGAGGTCTGAAAAAAAAAAAAATTGTTAAAAAAAAAAATAAAAAAAATAAATAAATTTTTTTTAGCACTCAAAGGGTTAAAGGGACAGTCTACAATATAATGTTTTATTATTTTAAAAGATAGATAATCTCTTTATTACCCATTCCCCAGTTTTGCATAACTAACACTGTTATATTAATATACTTTTTTACCTCTGTGATTACCTTGTATCTAAGCATCTTCTGACAGCCCCTGATCACATGAATTATTTATTATCTATTGACTTGCAATTAGTACTGTGTGGTGCTAAATCTTAAATAACTTCTTGAGTGTGAACACAATGTTATCTATATGGCCCACATGAACTAGCAGTCTCCTGTTGTGAAAAGCAAATAAGAAAGCATGTGATTAAAGGGATACTAAACCCAATTTTTTTTTATTTCATGATTCAGATAGAGCATGCAATTTTAAAGGGACACTGAACCCAAAAATTTTCTTTCGTGATTCAGATAGAGCATGCAATTTTAAGCAACTTTCTAATTTGCTCCTATTATCAAATGTTCTTCATTCTCTTGGTATGGTTATTTGAAAAGCAATAATGTAAGTTTAGATGCCGGCCCATTTTTGGTGAACAAACTGGGTTGTCCTTGCTGATTGGACAGCACCAATAAACAAGTGCTGTCCATGGTCTGAACCAAAAAATTGCTGGCTCCTTCGCTTAGATGCCTTCTTTTTCAATAAAGATAGCAAGAGAACGAAGAAAAATTGATAATAGGAGTAAATTAGAAAGTTGCTTAAAATTGCATGCTCTTTCTGAATCATGAAAGAAAAAATTTGGGTTCAGTGTCCCTTTAAGCAACTTTCTAATTTACTCCTATTATCAATTTTTCTTTGTTCACTTGATATCTTTATTTAAAAAGTAGGAATTTAAAGCTTAGGAGCCAGCCTATTTTAGGTTCAGCACCCTGGATAGTGCTTTTTATTGGTGGCTTCACTTAGCAAACCAATAAGCAAGCATAACCCAGATTCTCAACCAAAAATAGTCCGGCTTCCTGCTTTTTAAATAAAGATAGTTAGAGAACAAAGAAAAATTGATAATAGGAGTAAATTAGAAAGCTGCTTAAAATGGCATGCTCTATCTGAATCATTAATGAAAAAATGTAGGTTTAATGTCCCTTTAAGATGCTGTCTATAGTGTCTTAGAGACAGGTAGTGATGTCCCGAACAGTTCGCCGGAGAACAGTTCCCGGCGATCTTAGCTTATTCGCGTTCGCTGCGGCGGGCGAACATATGCGATGTTCGATCCGCCCCCTATTCGTCATCATTGAGGAAACTTTGACCCTGTATCTCACAGTCTGCAGACACATTTCAGCCAATCAGCAGCAGACACTCCCTCCCAGACCCTCCCAGCTCCTGGGCAGCAGCCATTTTAGATTCATTACGATCCTGCATTCTTAGTGAGAGGAGGTTTAGTGCTGCTGCTGGTGAATTTATAGGGAAATAGATAGCTAGGCTAGTGTATTCAGTGTCCACTACAGTCCTGAAGGACTCATCTGATCTCTGCTGTAAGGACAGTACCCCAAAAAGCCCTTTTTAGGGCTAGAACTTCAGCCCAAAACTTCAGTCGTTTTTTTTTTTTTTTTTTTTTGGTAATTTTATTTGTATTTGCCTGCCTGTCAGCCTGTGTGTGAGGCTCACAGCATATACTGTGATTAATTCTTCTGTGCCACCACTTATATCTGGTTAACATTAGTGTAAATTAAAAAAAAAAAAAAATTACATCATTTTGCTAGTGTAATCTAATTTCATTTTCCATCAGGCCTGTGTGTCACGCCCACAGCATATACTGTGATTAATTGCTCTGTGCCACCACTTATATCTGGTTAACATTAGTCTAAATTTAAAAAAAAAAAACTTTTACATCATTTTGCTAGTGTAATCTAATTTCATTTTCCATCAGGCCTGTGTTTCAGGCCCACAGCATATACTGGGATTAATTGCTCTGTGCCACCACTTATATCTGGTTAACATTAGTGTAAATTTAAAAAAAAACCTTTTACATCAGTTTGCTACTTTGCTAGTGTAATCTAATTTCATTTTCAATCAGGCCTGTGTGCCAGGCCCACAGCATATACTGGGATTAATTGCTCTGTGCCACCACTCATATCTGGTGTAACATTAGTGTAAATTTAAAAAACAAAAACTTTTACATCAGTTTGCTAGTGTAATCTAATTTCATTTTCCATCAGGCCTGTGTGTCAGGCTCACAGCATATACTGTGCCTAATTGCTCTGTTTTCCACCACTTATATCTGGTGTAACATTAGTGTACATTTTTAAAAAATTTTTTTTTACATCAGTCTGCTATTGTTATTTAATTTTAGTTGTCAGGCCAGCGTGCCACTAGTGCCAGCCTGTGTGTCAGGCTCCCAGCATATACTGTGCCTACTTCCATCCTCAGTGCCACCACTCATATCTGGTGTAACATTAGTGTAAATTTTATAAACAAAAACTTTTACATCAGTCTGCTAGTGTTATTTAATTTTAGTTGCCAGGCCAGCCTGCCACTAGTGCCAGCCTGTGTGTCAGGCTCCCAGCATATACTGTGCCTACTTCCATCCTCAGTGCCACCACTCATATCTGGTGTAACATTAGTGTAACTTTAAAAAAAAAAAAAACTTTTACATCAGTCTGCTAGTGTTATTTAATTGCAGTTGCCTGCCTGCCAGCGTGTGTGTCAGGCCCACTTTCCAACTAGTGCCACCAATCATATTTGTTATAACAGTAGTGTAAATATTTTAAATAAAAACTTTTTTTACTGTGAAACAGCAGTCTGTTAGTGTAATCTAATTGAAGTTGCCTGCCTGCCAGCGTGTGTGCCAGGCCCACTTTCCAAGTTAGTGGCACCACTCATATTTGTTGTAACAGTAGTGTAAATATTTAAAATAAAAACTTTTTTGACTGTGAAACATCAGTCTGCTAGTGCGATTGAATTGCAGTTGCCTGCCTGCCAGAGTGTGTGCCAGGCCCACTTGCCAACTAGTGCCACCAATCATATTTGTTATAACAGTAGTGTAAATATTTTTGGAAAATTTTTTTTGACTGTGAAACATCAGTCTGCTAGTGTAATCTAATTGAAGTTGCATGCCTGCCAGCGTGTGTGCCAGGCCCACTTGCCAAGTTAGTGGCACCACTCATATTTGTTGTAACAGTAGTGTAAATATTTTAAAAAAAAACTTTTTTTGACTGTGAAACATCAGTCAGCTAGTGCAATCTAATTGCAGTTGCCCGCCTGCCAGCGTGTTTGCCAGGCCCACTTGCCAACTAGTGCCACCACTCATATTTGTTATAACAGTAGTGTAAATATTTAATAAAAAAACTTTTTTGACTGTGAAACATCAGTCTGCTATTGTAATCTAATTGAAGTTGCCTGCCTGCCAGCGTGTGTGCCAGGCCCACTTGCCAAGTTAGTGACACCACTCATATTTGTTGTAACAGTAGTGTAAATATTTTAAAAAAAACTTTTTGGACTGTGAAACATCAGTCAGCTAGTGCAATCTAATTGCAGTTGCCTGCCTGCCTGCCAGCGTGTTTGCCAGGCCCACTTGCCAACTAGTGCCATCACTCATATTTGTTATAACAGTAGTGTAAATATTTAAAAAAAAAACTTTTTTGACTATGAAACATCAGTCTGCTATTGTAATCTAATTGAAGTTGTCAGCCTGCCAGTGTGTGTGCCAGGCCCACTTGCCAAGTTAGTGGCACCACTCATATTTGTTGTAACAGTAGTGTAAATATTTAATAAAAAAACTTTTTTGACTGTGAAACATCAGTCAGCTAGTGCAATCTAATTGCAGTTGCCTGCCAGCGTGTTTGCCAGGCCCACTTGCCAACTAGTGCCACCACTCATATTTGTTATAACACTATTGTAAATATTTTAAAAAAAAAACTTTTTTGACTGTGAAACATCAGTCTGCTATTGTAATCTAATTGAAGTTGTCTGCCTGCCAGTGTGTGTGCCAGGCCCACTTGCCAAGTTAGTGGCACCACTCATATTTGTTGTAACAGTAGTGTAAAAATTTCAAAAAAACTTTTTTGACTGTGAAACATCAGTCAGCTAGTGCAATCTAATTGCAGTTGCCTGCCTGCCAGCGTGTTTGCCAGGCCCACTTGCCAACTAGCGCCACCACTCATATTTGTTATAACAGTAGTGTAAATATTTAATAAAAAAACTTGTTTGACTGTGAAACATCAGTCTGCTATTGTAATCTAATTGAAGTTGTCTGCCTGACAGTGTGTGTGCCAGGCCCACTTGCCAAGTTAGTGGCACCACTCATATTTGTTGTAACAGTAGTGTAAATATTTAAAAAAAAAGTTTGACTGTGAAACATCAGTCAGCTAGTGCAATCTAATTGCAGTTGCCTGCCTGCGTGTTGGCCAGGCCCACTTGCCAACTAATGCCACCACTCATATTTGTTATAACAGTAGTGTAAATATTTAAAAAAAAAACTTTTTTGACTGTGAAACATCAGTCTGCTAGAGCAATCGAATTGCAGTTACCTGCCTGCCAGCGTGTGTGCCAGGCCCACTTGCCAACTACTGCCACCAATCATATTTGTTATAACAGTATTGTAAATATTATTATTATTTTTTTTTTTTTACTGTGAAACATCATTCAGCTAGTGTAATCTAATTGCAGTTGCCTGCCTGCCAGCGTGTGTGCCAGGCCCACTTGCCAACTAGTGCCACCACTCATATTTGTTATAACAGTAGTGTAAATATTTAATAAAAAAACTTTTTTTGACTGTGAAACATCAGTCAGCTAGTGCAATCTAATTGCAGTTGCCCGCCTGCCAGCGTGTTTGCCAGGCCCACTTGCCAACTAGTGCCACCACTCATATTTGTTATAACAGTAGTGTAAATATTTAATAAAAAAACTTTTTTGACTGTGAAACATCAGTCTGCTATTGTAATCTAATTGAAGTTGCCTGCCTGCCTGCCAGCGTGTGTGCCAGGCCCACTTGCCAAGTTAGTGACACCACTCATATTTGTTGTAACAGTAGTGTAAATATTTTAAAAAAAACTTTTTGGACTGTGAAACATCAGTCAGCTAGTGCAATCTAATTGCAGTTGCCTGCCTGCCTGCCAGCGTGTTTGCCAGGCCCACTTGCCAACTAGTGCCATCACTCATATTTGTTATAACAGTAGTGTAAATATTAAAAAAAAAAACTTTTTTGACTATGAAACATCAGTCTGCTATTGTAATCTAATTGAAGTTGTCAGCCTGCCAGTGTGTGTGCCAGGCCCACTTGCCAAGTTAGTGGCACCACTCATATTTGTTGTAACAGTAGTGTAAATATTTAATAAAAAAACTTTTTTGACTGTGAAACATCAGTCAGCTAGTGCAATCTAATTGCAGTTGCCTGCCAGCGTGTTTGCCAGGCCCACTTGCCAACTAGTGCCACCACTCATATTTGTTATAACACTATTGTAAATATTTTAAAAAAAGAACTTTTTTGACTGTGAAACATCAGTCTGCTATTGTAATCTAATTGAAGTTGTCTGCCTGCCAGTGTGTGTGCCAGGCCCACTTGCCAAGTTAGTGGCACCACTCATATTTGTTGTAACAGTAGTGTAAAAATTTCAAAAAAACTTTTTTGACTGTGAAACATCAGTCAGCTAGTGCAATCTAATTGCAGTTGCCTGCCTGCCAGCGTGTTTGCCAGGCCCACTTGCCAACTAGCGCCACCACTCATATTTGCTATAACAGTAGTGTAAATATTTAATAAAAAAACTTTTTTGACTGTGAAACATCAGTCTGCTATTGTAATCTAATTGAAGTTGTCTGCCTGACAGTGTGTGTGCCAGGCCCACTTGCCAAGTTAGTGGCACCACTCATATTTGTTGTAACAGTAGTGTAAATATTTTTAAAAAAAAGTTTGACTGTGAAACATCAGTCAGCTAGTGCAATCTAATTGCAGTTGCCTGCCTGCGTGTTGGCCAGGCCCACTTGCCAACTAATGCCACCACTCATATTTGTTATAACAGTAGTGTAAATATTTAAAAAAAAAACTTTTTTGACTGTGAAACATCAGTCTGCTATTGTAATCTAATTGAAGTTGTCTGCCTGCCAGTGTGTGTGCCAGGCCCACTTGCCAAGTTAGTGGCACCACTAATATTTGTTGTAACAGTAGGGTAAATATTAAAAAAAAAAAATTTTGACTGTGAAACATCAGTCTGCTAGAGCAATCGAATTGCAGTTACCTGCCTGCCAGCGTGTGTGCCAGGCCCACTTGCCAACTACTGCCACCAATCATATTTGTTATAACAGTATTGTAAATATTATTATTATTTTTTTTTTTTTACTGTGAAACATCATTCAGCTAGTGTAATCTAATTGCAGTTGCCTGCCTGCCAGCGTGTGTGCCAGGCCCACTTGCCAACTAGTGCCACCACTCATATTTGTTATAACAGTATTGTAAATATTTTAAAAAAAAATTTTTGACTGTGAAAAATCAGTCTGCTAGTGTAATCTAATTGAAGTTGCCTGCCTGCCAGCGTGTGTGCCAGGCCCACTTGCCAACTAGTGCCACCAATCATATTTGTTGTAACAGTAGTGTAAATATTTAAAAAAAAAAAATTTGGACTGTGAAACATCAGTCTGCTATTGTAATCTTATAGCATTTGCCTGCCTGCCAGCGTGTGTGCCAGGCCCACTTGCCAAGTTCGTGGCACCACTCATATTTGTTGTAACAGTAGTTTAAATATTTCAAAAATAAACATTTTTGACTGTGAAACATCAGTCTGCTTTTTTGTGTCAGGCTCACAGCGTATACTGTGCCAACTTGCCCAGTGCCACCACTCATATCTTGTTTAATAGTAGTGTAAGTGTACATTTAAAAAAAATAAACTTTTTGGATTGTGAAACATCAGTCTGCTTTTTTGTGTCAGGCTCACAGCGTATACTGTGCCCACTTGCCCAGTGGCACCATTTATATTTTGTTTAATAGTAGTGTAAGTGTACATTTAAAAAAATATGACAGGCAGAGGCAGGCCACGCCGCAGGTGCCGTCGTGGTCGTGGTGCTGTGATTCCCTTTGACCCTACAACTATGCACAGTGTTCAGAGGCCACGTGCCATGAACGCGAAAAGTTCTGAGGAGGACCTAGTTGAATGGCTTACACAGGACACCCAATCTTCTACAGCTTCCGCTCCTAACCTTGACGCACCATCCACCTCCAGCTTAGATTCGGGCACCTTTCAAGTGACCAGTGCAACTCGCCCTCCTGCCGCCACCACCAACACTAGCACCACAGCCGCTTCACTTGATCTGTCAGAGGAGTTATTGACACATCATTTGGAAGAAATGAGTGATGCGCAACCATCATTGACAGAGGATGTAGATAATAGTGATATGTCTCAGTCAGGCAGCATTACAGACATGGACATACGGTGTGATGATGATGATGTTGTACCCGCTGCTGCTTCCTTTGTTGATTTGTCAGATACAAGTGAAGCGGTTGATGATGATGCATCCGTGGATGTCACGTGGGTGCCCGCTAGAAGAGAAGAAGAAGAGGGGGAAAGTTCAGATGGGGAGACAGAGAGGAGGAGGAGGAGACGAGTTGGAAGCAGGGGGAGGTAATCGCAAGGAGCTAGTGGCACAGTCAGACAGCATGCATTGGCACCCGGGGTCAGCCAGACAGCACGCCAATCAACGCATGCTGTTGCCACCACCAGAATGCCGTCATCGCAGAGCTCAGCAGTGTGGCATTTTTTGTGTGTGTCTGCCTCTGACAACAGCGATGCCATTTGCAACCTGTGCTAAAAGAAACTGAGTCGTGGGAAGTCCAACACCCACCTAGGTACAACTGCTTTGCAAAGGCACATGGTCTCACATCACAAACGCTGATGGGATGAACACATTAGTAGAAGCAGCACACAAACTCAAAGCCGCCATCCTCCTCCTGGTCCAGCATCTTCAGCCACGTCAACCACTGCTGTCCTCCTTGCCCCCTCTCAACCATCCGCCACTCAGTCTCTTTTACGTAGCAGTTCCTGCTCATCTGCCCACAGTCAGGTGTCTGTCAAGGACATGTTTGAGCGTAAGAAGCCAATTTCCCAAAGTCACCCCCTTGCCCGGCGTCTGACAGCTGGCTTGTCTGAACTCTTAGCCCGCCAGCTTTTACCATACAAGCTGGTGGAGTCTGAGGCTTTCAAAAAATTTGTATCTATTGGGACACCGCAGTGGAAGGTACCCGGCCGAAATTTCTTTTCACAAAAGGCAATCCCCAACCTGTACTCGATTGTGCGAAAGGAAATAATGGCATGTCTGGCACACAGCGTTGGGGCAAGGGTCCATCTGACCACTGATAGCTGGTCTGCAAAGCATGGTCAGGGCAGGTATACCACCTACACTGCGCATTGGGTAAACCTGCTGATGGCTGACAAGCATGGAATGCGTGGCTCTGCAGAGGAGTTGGTGACACCGCCACGACTTGCAGGCAGGCCTGCTGCTACCTCCTCTACTCCTCCTACTCCATCCTTTTCCATAACCTCTTCCTTGGCTGAGTCCTCTTCTGCTGCTGCGTCTTGCTCCACATCAACGGCACCCCCCCCAGCTCCCCAGGTACGATTCAACATCCCGGATACGGCAGTGTCACGCCGTCTTGGGGTTGACTTGCCTGAAAGCCGAGAGTCACACCGCACCAGCACTCCTGTCCGCCCTGAACGCACAGGTGGATCAGTGGCTGACTCCGCACCAACTGGAGATTGGCAAAGTTGTTTCTGACAACGGAAGTAATTTGGTGGCGGCATTGAAATTGGGCAAGTTGACACATGTGCCGTGCATGGCACATGTGTGTAATTTGATTGTACAACTCTTTGTGCATAAGTACCCAGGCTTACAGGACGTCCTGAAGCAGGCCAGGAAGGTGTGTGGCCCTTTCAGGTGTTTCTACACGGCCATGGCGCACTTGTCAGATATCCAGCGGCGAAACAACCTGCCAGTGAGGCGCTTGATTTGCGACAGCCCGACACGTTGGAATTCAACACTTCTAATGTTCGACCGCCTGCTACAACAAGAAAAAGCTGTTAACGAGTATTTGTATGACCGGGGTGCTAGGACAGCCTCTGGGGAGCTGGGGATTTTTTTGCCACGTTACTGGACGCTCATGCGCAATGCCTGTAGGCTTATGCGTCCTTTCGAGGAGGTGACAAACCTAGTCAGTCGCACCGAAGGCACCATCAACGACATCATACCATTTGTTTTCTTCCTGGAGCGTGCCCTGCGAAGAGTGCTGGATCAGGCCGTAGATGAGCGTGAAGAGGAAGAGTTGTGGTCTTCATCACCACCAGAAACAGCCTTATCAGCATCGCTTGCTGGACCAGCGGCAACGCAGGAAGAGGATTGTGAGGAAGAGGAGTCAGAGGAGGAATGTGGCTTTGAGGAGGAGGAGGAAGACCAAGCACAACAGGCATCCCAGGGTGCTCGTTGTTGTCACCTATCTGGTACCCGTGGTGTTGTACGTGGCTGGGGGGAAGAAGATACCTTCAGTGAGATCAGTGAGGACGAGGAACGGGACATGATTAGCTCGGCATCCAACCTTGTGCAAATGGGGTCTTTCATGCTGTCGTGCCTGTTGAGGGACCCTCGTATAAAAAAGCTGAAGGAGAACGACCTGTACTGGGTGTCCACGCTACTAGACCCCCGGTATAAGCATAAAGTGACTGAAATGTTACCGAATTCCCGCAAGTCGGAAAGGATGGAGCAGTTCAAAAATAAATTAAAAAGTATGCTTTACACAGCGAATAAGGATGATGTCACAGCACAACGGGAATCTAACAGGGAAAGAGATTAAAGTAATCCTCCTCCTCCCACGACAACGCCGGCAAGGACAGGATGCTTTCCAGACGTGTTGTTGATGGAGGACATGCGGACCTTTTTAACTCCTATGCAAAGCCACTGCCCTTCGGGATCCAGCCTCAGAGAAAGACTCAACCGACAGGTAGCAGACTACCTCGCATTAAATGTGGATCTCGACACTCTGAGGAGCGATGGACCCCTTGACTACTGGGTGTGCAGGCTTGACCTGTGGCCTGAGCTATCCCAATTTGCAATCGAACTTCTGGCCTGCCCCGCTTCAAGTGTCCTGTCAGAAAGGACCTTCAGTGCAGCAGGGGGTATTGTCACTGAGAAGAGAAGTCGCCTAGGTCAAAAAAGTCTTGATTATCTCACCTTTATTAAAATGAATGAGGGATGGATCCCGAAGGGACTGACATTGTGCGATACATTAGAGTAAAAAAGGCCTGATGAGATGAGCTGCCTTGGGCTACAAATGGTACACACTCTGCTGTATTTTATCTTCGAATGCCGGATGACTTGCGTGACTTATCCGCCAACAACTAGGGTTCAAGCCGCAATGTTTTAGGGCACTTTCTAACTGTCAAACAAACATCAATTTTTCTGGCCGCTGCTACAGCAGCGGCTGCAACAATACCTAATTTTTCAGGCATTTGTACATGCCTATTTTTTCTGGCCTCTGGTGCTGCACTGTGGCTACAAAACCCAAACCAAAAAAAAAAGGCACATAACAGTGATTAAACTGTTAATAATAGTACTACTTAACACACCACTCATATCTGGTGGCACAGTAGATTGCACGCGCAGTGCCCAAAATTTGAAGTAGGAGGACCGACCAAGCATCTTTTTCCATCTCCCGGTTCCTAAAAATTATCTCTGGGTTCCTAAAATCGATGCCATACCGGTACTCTATTGTGCAAAAGGATGGCATATGTGGTGTTTCATGCTGTTGTGCCTGTTGAGGGTCGGGGACCCTCGTATAAAAAGGCTGAAGGAGAACGACCTGTACTGGGTGTCCAAGCATGTTTTTTCAATTTCCCGGTACCTAAAAATTATCTCTGGGTTCCTAAAATCGATGCCATACCTGTACTCTATTGTGCAAAAGGATGGCATATGTGGTGTTTCATGCTGTTGTGCCTGTTGAGGGTCGGGGACCCTTGTATAAAAAGGCTGAAGGAGAACGACCTGTACTGGGTGTCAAAGCATCTTTTTCCATCTCCCGGTTCCTAAAAATTATCTCCGGGTTCCTAAAATCGATGCCATACCGGTACTCTATTGTGCAAAAGGATGGCATATGTGGTGTTTCATGCTGTTGTGCCTGTTGAGGGTCGGGGACCCTCGTATGAAAAGGCTGAAGGAGAACGACCTGTACTGGGTGTCCAAGCATCTTTTTCCATCTCCCGGTTCCTAAAAATTATCTCCGGGTTCCTAAAATCGAAGCCATACCTGTACTCTATTGTGCAAAAGGATGGCATATGTGGTATTTCATGCTGTTGTGCCTGTTGAGGGTCGGGGACCCTCGTATAAAAAGGCTGAAGGAGAACGACCTGTACTGGGTGTCCAAACATCTTTTTGCATCTCCCGGATGTAGCAGTACTCCACTAGGGGGTCTCCCTTCCTCTGTCCAAACCCAGGGGTGGCCACCGGATAGTGGGACCAGAGATATAGTTGTTGAGACCGGGGTCAAGCCAGCGGGTGTATCTCCCCCAGCTGGGCTGGTCTCAGTGGACTCCCAGTCAGGTAGCGTCCTCTCTGCCCTGCAGCTCTTTCTTGGCAGGTATCATCCCCTCTGCCTGTCTGCTTCTAGGCAGGAATAAATCCCCCTGCCAGGCTGCATCTTGGCAGGAATAGATCCCTCTGCCTCCAAATAGTGGGACCAAGGCTATCGTGGCTGAGACCGGGGTCAAGCCAGCGGCTGTATCTCCCCCAGCTGGACTGGTCTCAGTGGGCTCCCAGGCAGGTAGCGTCCCCTCTGCCTGTCTGCTTCTAGGCAGGAATAGATCCCTCTGCCTCACTGTACACTTCCAGCAGGTAGCATGCCCTCTGGTTTCTTATAGGCAGGAATTGATCCCTCTGCCTTGCTGCTCCTTTCAGACAGGCCAGCTCTTTGCATACAGGCCCAAAGACTCTGTAACAGATCTCTCTTGCAGGGAGAGGTGCAGCCAGAATGCAGGGTCAGAACCTCTGCAACTGGTATACTCGATTGTGCAAAAGGAAGTAACCTTACCATGGGTCCCAGACCGCACGTCTTTGTAATTCTCTGTCTGGGAAATTATATATCTTTCAAATTAGCTATTTATCTATCAAATCTATCTAATCATATCTATCAAATGTATATTGCATCTATTGATCTATGAAATTCGTATCTATCAAATGTATATTGCATCTATTGATCTATGCAATTCGTATCTATCAAATGTATATTGCATCTTTTGATCTATGTAATTCGTATCTATCAAATGTAAATTGCATCTTTTGATCTATATAATTCGTATCTATCAAATGTATATTGCATCTTTTGATCTATGTAATTGGTATCTATCAAATGTATATTGCATCTATTGATCTATGTAATCTATGGATCTATCTATCAAATCTATTGATCTCGTGGCCGGACTGTTTTGTGACAGCCACTTGTGTTTCGGCCAAATTTGAAGTAGGAGGACAGACCAAGCATCTTCTTCCATCTCCCTGTTTCGAAAATCAAGGCCATATAGACCTCCCCCGATAGGGGGAGTAACAGGTATTAAACTGCTAAGAATAGTACTACTTAGTACTTAACACACCACGGGTCCCAGACCGCACGTCTTGTAATTCTCTGTCAGGGAAATGATATATCTATCAAATCTATCTATTTATCTAACAAATCTATCTAACTATCAATCAATCGTATCTATCAAATATATATTGCATCTATTGATCTATGTAATTCGTATCTATCAAATGTATATTGCATCTTTTGATCTATGTAATTTGTATCTATCAAATGTATATTGCATCTATTGATCTATATAATTCGTATCTATCAAATGTTTATTGCATCTATTGATCTATGTAATTCGTATCTATCAAGTGTATATTGCATCTTTTTTTATCCATGTAATTCGTATCTATCAAATTTATATTGCATCTTTTGATCTATGTAATTCGTATCTATCAAATGTAAATTGCATCTTTTGATCTATGTAATTCGTGTCTATCAAATGTATATTGCATCTTTTGATCTGCCTTGCTGCTCCTTTCAGGCAGGCCAGCTCTTTGCATACAGGCCCACAGACTCTGTAACAGATCTCTCTTGCAGGGAGAGGTGCAGCCAGAATGCAGGGTCAGAACCTCTGCAACTGGTATACTCGATTGTGCGAAAGGAAGTAACCTTACCATGGGTCCCAGACCGCACGTCTTTGTAATTCTCTGTCTGGGAAATTATATATCTTTCAAATTAGCTATTTATCTATCAAATCTATCTAACTGTCAATCGTATCTATCAAATATATATTGCATCTATTGATCTATGTAAGGGCATACAAATAATATATAAAAGCAAATAGTATGTAAATACAATTGCTTCTCCAATTTAGTCTTCAGTAGAAACCTGTAAACCAATATTTAAATGATACAACATTTAAAAGGACATTAAAAGGGCATGTTATATTTCAACAGAACATAGGATTGAACTGGCTCTTCTAGATAAATACAATTTTAATCCCAGCAAAGTGGTTAAATATGTAGTTAAAGCCCCATTCAAAAGCAGGAAGTCTGTGATGTTCAGAAATGGCAACAGATGATTGGCTAGGTCGTGAAACCTACTGATTGTGCAGCCAGAATGCAGGGTCAGAAGCTTTGCAACTGGTATACCGGAAAGAATCAGACAGGACTACCTGTTCCAGAAGGAACTACTACTATTGCTTTATTTCACTCAGGACTAGCTTTTACAAACACACCAGTAAGCTTATGGTGACACACACTCCTTAAAATCGTATCTATCAAATGTATATTGCATCTATTGATCTATGTAATTCGTATCTATCAAATGTATATTGCATCTTTTGATCTATGTAATTCGTATCTATCAAATGTAAATTGCATCTTTTGATCGATGTAATTCGTATCTATCAAACGTAAATTGCATCTTTTGATCGATGTAATTCGTATCTATCAAATGTATATTGCATCTTTTGATCTATGTAATTGGTATCTATCAAATGTATATTGCATCTATTGATCTATGTAATCTATGGATCTATCTATCAAATCTATCGATCTCGTGGCCGGACTGTATTGTGACAGCCACTTGTGTTTCGGCCAAATTTGAAGTAGGAGGACAGACCAAGCATCTTCTTCCATCTCCCTGTTCCGAAAATCAAGGCCATATAGACCTCCCCCGATAGGGGGAGTAACAGGTATTAAAATGCTAAGAATAGTACTACTTAGTACTTAACACACCACGGGTCCCAGACCGCATGTCTTATTGTTATACTCTGTCAGGGAAATTATATAACTATCAATCAAATATATATTGCATCTATTGATCTCTGTAATTCGTATCTATCAAATGTATATTGCATCTTTTGATCTGCCTTGCTGCTCCTTTCAGACAGGCCAGCTCTTTGCATACAGGCCCACAGACTCTGTAACAGATCTCTCTTGCAGGGAGAGGTGCAGCCAGAATGCAGGGTCAGAACCTCTGCAACTGGTATACTTGATTGTGCAAAAGGAAGTAACCTTACCATTGGGTCCCAGAACCAGACCGCACGTCTTTGTAATTCTCTGCCTGGGAAATTATATATCTTTCAAATTATCTATTTATCTATCAAATCTATCTAACTATCAATCGTATCTATCAAATGTATATTGCATCTATTGATCTATGCAATTCGTATCTATCAAATGTATATTGCATCTATTGATCAATGTAATTCGTATCTATCAAATGTATATTGCATCTTTTGATCTATGTAATTCGTATCTATCAAATGTAAATTGCATCTTTTGATCTATGTAATTCGTATCTATCAAATGTATATTGCATCTTTTGATCTATGTAATTGGTACCTATCAAATGTATATTGCATCTATTGATCTATGCAATTCGTATCTATCAAATGTATATTGCATCTATTGATCTATGTAATTCGTATCTATCAAATGTATATTGCATCTATTGATCTATGTAATTAATATCTATCAAATGTATATTGCATCTTTTGATCTATGTAATTCGTATCTATCAAATGTATATTGCATCTATTGATCTATGTAATTAATATCTATCAAATGTATATTGCATCTTTTGATCCATGTAATTCGTATCTATCAAATGTATATTGCATCTTTTGATCTATGTAATTCGTATCTATCAAATGTATATTGCATCTTTTGATCTATGGAATTCATATCTATCAAATGTATATTGCATCTTTTGATCTATGGAATTCGTATCTATCAAATGTATATTGCATCTTTTGATCTTTGTAATTGCTATCTATCAAATGTATATTGCATCTATTGATCTATGGAATTCGTATCTATCAAATCTATATTGCATCTATTGATCTATGTAATTTGTATCTATCAAATGTATATTGCATCTATTGATCCATGTAATTCGTATCTATCAAATGTATATTGCATCTTTTGATCTATGTAATTCGTATCTATCAAATGTAAATTGCATCTTTTGATCTATGTAATTCGTATCTATCAAATGTATATTGCATCTTTTGATCTATGTAATTGGTATCTATCAAATGTATATTGCATCTATTGATCTATGTAATCTATGGATCTATCTATCAAATCTATCGATCTTGTGGTTGTGCAAATGGACTGTTTGCGGTTGTTTGCGGTGCGTTAAACGGGGAGTTTGGTCTGTCACTGTGAAGCGGGCGTAACCCTTACACTATCTGATCGATACAACATCATACCTGATGTTTTAAAGCACGTTATTCCAAATAATTTAGGAATGTTAGGTGATTTATGCCCTTTATGGATTAAAACCAGATTCTGCATCAACTATGTAATTTTCCATGGGAGTTTTGCCATGGATCCCCCTCCGGCATGCCACAGTCCAGGTGTTAGTCCCCTTGAAACAACTTTTCCATCACTATTGTGGCCAGAAAGAGTCCCTGTGGGTTTTAAAATTTGCCTGCCCATTGAAGTCTATGGCAGTTCACCCGGTTCGCCGATTCGCGGACATTTGAGGAAGTTCGCGTTCGCCGTTCGCGAACGCAAAATTTTAGGTTCGCGACATCACTAGAGACAGGCAGAAATTTTGAGGTTTAAATGTTATAAAGTATATTAATATATCAATGTTGGTTGTACAAAGCTGGGGAATGGGTGGTAAAGGCATTATCTATCCCTTTAATATAGAGCTTCTAACATATATAGAATGTATATTTATTTAAAAAAATGAAAGACTCTTTGCCATAGGGTTCAACAGAGCTCATACACAACAGTTTACTTCTCGTACTCAGAAGCTAAACAAATCTTAAATACTTGATAAGCTTGTCTGCTCTAAATTACAGTTTACATTTCCTGTTTGGTTAATTATAATGTAATGCAATTTCATCTGAAAGGGCAAGGATAGATAATAATAATAATAATATTTTAGAGACTATACAAAGGGAAACATTGCCAATAAATTTCCTCTTAAAGGGACAGAATAATGTATTTTCAAATGTTTTCTTAAAGGGATACTAAACCCAATTTTTTTTCATGATTAAGATAGTGCATGCCATTTTAAGCAACTTTCTAATTTACTTGTATTATCTATTTTTCTTCGTTCTCTTGCTATCTTTATTTTAAAAGAAGGAATGTAACGCTTAGGAGTTGGCCCATTTTAAGTTCAGCACCCTGGATAGTGCTTGGTGCCTTCATTTAGCCACCAATAAGCAAGTGTAACCCAGGTACTGAACCAAAAATGGGCCGGCTCCTAAGCTTTACATTCCTGCTTTTAAAAATAAAGATAGCAAGAGAACGAAGAAAAATTGATAATAGGAGTAAATTAGAAAGTTGCTTAAAATTGCATGCACTATCTGAATCATTAAAGAAAGAAAAAAAAAATGGGTTTAGTATCCCTTTATGTGAAGTAAACAAAAGCTTATTATTTATTTTGCTCCCTTTTCCTGTAATTTAAAGCTGAAAATGAAAGGGTTATGAAACCCATTTTTTTCTTTCATGATTCAGAAAGAATACAATTTTAAAAAACATTTCCAATTTACTTCTATTATCACATTTGCTTTGTTCTCATGTTATCCTTTGCTGAAGAGATATCTAGATAGGTCGTGCGTACATGTCGGGAGCACTAGATGGCAGGAAATAGTGCTGCCATCTATTGCTCTTGTTATTGTATAACATTGTTGCAAAACTGCTGCAGACACGTGCACACTCCTGAACTTATACCCTCCTGCTTTTCAGCAAAGGATAACAACAAAACAAGGAAAATGTGATTATAAAAGTAAACTGGAAAGTTGTTTAAAATTGTATGTCCTATCTGAATCATGAAATATTTTTGGGGTTTTTTATGTCCCTTTAAGAGTTTTCCAATTTTCACAAGCCTAGCCCTTCACCGTTTGTCTCCAATTGGCTCAGTAGAGATTACTACACCTAATTAAACACTTTATATTAAAGTCTCAGGCCTAGATTTAGAGTTCGGAGTTAGCCGTGAATACCAGCGTTAGAGGCTCCTAACGCTGGTTTTAGGCTACCTCCGGTATTTGGAGTCAGTGATTAAAGGGTCTAACGCTCACTTTTCAGCCGCGACTTTTCCATACCGCAGATCCCCTTACGTCAATTGCGTATCCTATCTTTTCAATGGGATCTTCCTAACGCCGGTATTTAGAGTCGTTTCTGAAGTGAGCGTTAGAGCTCTAACGACAAAACTCCAGCCACAGGAAAATAGCAGGAGTTAAGAGCTTTCTGGGCTAACGCCGGTTCATAAAGCTCTTAACTACTGTACCCTAAAGTACACTAACACCCATAAACTACCTATGCACCCCTAAACCGAGGTCCCCCCACATCGCCGCAACTCGATTACATTTTTTTAACCCCTAATCTGCCGACCGCCACCTACGTTATACTTATGTAACCCTAATCTGCTGCCCCTAACACCGCCGACCCCTGTATTATATTTATTAACCCCTAACCTGCCCCCCTCAACGTCGCCGCCAGCTACTTACAATAATTAACCCCTAATCTGCCGACCGCAAAGCGCCGCCACCTACGTTATCCTTATGTACCCCTAATCTGCTGCCCCTAACACCGCCGACCCCTATATTATATTTATTAACCCCTAACCTGCCCCCCACAACGTCGCCGACACCTGCCTACACTTATTAACCCCTAATCTGCCGAGAGGACCTGAGCGCTACTATAATAAAGTTATTAACCCCTAATCCGCCTCACTAACCCTATCATAAATAGTATTAACCCCTAATCTGCCCTCCCTAACATCGCCGACACCTAACTTCAATTATTAACCCCTAATCTGACGACCGGAGCTCACCGCTATTCTAATAAATGTATTAACCCCTAAAGCTAAGTCTAACCCTAACACTAACACCCCCCTAAGTTAAATATAATTTTAATCTAACGAAATTAATTAACTCTTATTAAATAAATTATTCCTATTTAAAGCTAAATACTTACCTGTAAAAAAAAATCCTAATATAGCTACAATATAAATAATAATTACATTGTAGCTATTTTAGGATTAATATTTATTTTACAGGCAACTTGGTAATTATTTTAACTAGGTACAATAGCTATTAAATAGTTAAGAACTATTTAATAGTTACCTAGTTAAAATAATAACAAAATTACCTGTAAAATAAGTCCTAACCTAAGTTATAATTAAACCTAACACTACCCTATCAATAAATTAATTAAATAAAATACCTACAATTACCTACAATAAAACCTAACACTACACTATCAATAAATAAATTAAATACAATTTCTACAAATAACTACAATTACATAAACTAACTAAAGTACAAAAAATAAAAAAGAACTAAGTTACAAAAAATAAAAAAATATTTACAAACATAAGAAAAATATTACAACAATTTTAAACTAATTACACCTACTCTAAGCCCCCTAATAAAATAACAAAGACCCCCAAAATAAAAAAATGCCCTACCCTATTCTAAATTAATAAATTTAAAAGCTCTTTTACCTTACCAGCCCTGAACAGGGCCCTTTGCGGGGCATGCCCCAAGAAAATCAGCTCTTTTGCCTGTAAAAAAAAACATACAATACCCCCCCCCCCCAACATTACAACCCACCACCCACATACCCCTAATCTAACCCAAACCCCCCTTAAATAAACCTAACACTAAGCCCCTGAAGATCTTCCTACCTTGTCTTCACCTCACCGGGTATCACCGATCGGTCCTGGCTCCGATATCTTCATCCAACCCAAGCGGGGGCTAGACATCCACTGAAGAAGTCCAGAAGAGGGTCCAAAGTCTTCCTCCTATCCGGCAAGATAAGGGCATCCGGACCGGCAAACATCTTCATCCAAGCGGCATCTTCGATCTTCTTCCATCTGGTGCGGAGCGGGTCCATGTTGAAGCAGCCGACGCGGATCCATCCTCTTCTTCCGGCGTCTCCCGACGAATGACGGTTCCTTTAAGGGACGTCATCCAAGATGGCGTCTCTCGAATTCCAATTGGCTGATAGTATTCTATCAGCCAATCGGAATTAAGGTAGGAATATTCTGATTGGCTGATGGAATCAGCCAATCAGAATCAAGTTCAATCCGATTGGCTGATCCAATCAGCCAATCAGATTGAGCTCGCATTCTATTGGCTGTTCCGATCAGCCAATAGAATGCAAGCTCAATCTGATTGGCTGATTGGATCAGCCAATCGGATTGAACTTGATTCTGATTGGCTGATTCCATCAGCCAATCAGAATATTCCTACGTTAATTCCGATTGGCTGATAGAATACTATCAGCCAATCGGAATTCGAGGGACGCCATCTTGGATGACGTCTCTTAAAGGAACCGTCATTCGTCGGGAGACGCCGGAAGAAGAGGATGGATCCGCGTCGGCTGCTTCAACATGGACCCGCTCCGCACCAGATGGAAGAAAATCGAAGATGCCGCTTGGATGAAGATGTTTGCCGGTCCGGATGTCCTCTTCTTGCCGGATAGGAGGAAGACTTTGGACCCTCTTCTGGACTTCTTCAGTGGATGTCTAGCCCCCGCTTGGGTTGGATGAAGATATCGGAGCCAGGACCGATCGGTGATACCCGGTGAGGTGAAGACAAGGTAGGAAGATCTTCAGGGGCTTAGTGTTAGGTTTATTTAAGGGGGGTTTGGGTTAGATTAGGGGTATGTGGGTGGAGGGTTGTAATGTTGGGGGGGGGTATTGTATGTTTTTTTTTACAGGCAAAAGAGCTTATTTTCTTGGGGCATGCCCCGCAAAGGGCCCTGTTCAGGGCTGGTAAGGTAAAAGAGCTTTTAAATTTATTAATTTAGAATAGGGTAGGGCATTTTTTTATTTTGGGGGTCTTTGTTATTTTATTAGGGGGCTTAGAGTAGGTGTAATTAGTTTAAAATTGTTGTAATATTTTTCTTATGTTTGTAAATATTTTTTTATTTTTTGTAACTTAGTTCTTTTTTATTTTTTGTACTTTAGTTAGTTTATGTAATTATAGTTATTTGTAGAAATTGTATTTAATTTATTTATTGATAGTGTAGTGTTAGGTTTTATTGTAGGTAATTGTAGGTATTTTATTTAATTAATTTATTGATAGGGTAGTGTTAGGTTTAATTATAACTTAGGTTAGGACTTATTTTACAGGTAATTTTGTTATTATTTTAACTAGGTAACTATTAAATAGTTCTTAACTATTTAATAGCTATTGTACCTAGTTAAAATAATTACCAAGTTGCCTGTAAAATAAATATTAATCCTAAAATAGCTACAATGTAATTATTATTTATATTGTAGCTATATTAGGATTTTTTTTTACAGGTAAGTATTTAGCTTTAAATAGGAATAATTTATTTAATAAGAGTTAATTAATTTCGTTAGATTAAAATTATATTTAATTTAGGGGGGTGTTAGGGTTAGACTTAGCTTTAGGGGTTAATACATTTATTAGAATACCGGTGAGCTCCAGTCGGCAGATTAGGGGTTAATAATTGAAGTTAGGTGTCGGCGATGTTAGGGAGGGCAGATTAGGGGTTAATACTATTTATGATAGGGTTAGTGAGGCGGATTAGGGGTTAATAACTTTATTATAGTAGCGCTCAGGTCCGCTCGGCAGATTAGGGGTTAATAAGTGTAGGCAGGTGTCGGCGACGTTGAGGGGGGCAGATTAGGGGTTAATAAATATAATATAGGGGTCGGCTGTGTTAGGGGCAGCAGATTAGGGGTACATAAGGATAACGTAGGTGGCGGCGCTTTGCGGTCGGCAGATTAGGGGTTAATTATTGTAAGTAGCTGGCGGCGACGTTGTGGGGGGCAGGTTAGGGGTTAATAAATATAATATAGGGGTCGGCGGTGTTAGGGGCAGCAGATTAGGGGTACATAGGGATAATGTAAGTTGCGGCGGTTTACGGAGCGGAAGATTAGGGGTTAATAATAATATGCAGGGGTCAGCGATAGCAGGGGCGGCAGATTAGGGGTTAATAAGTGTAAGGGTAGGGGTGTTTAGACTCGGGGTACATGTTAGAGTGTTAGGTGCAGACGTAGGAAGTGTTTGCCCATAGGAAACAATGGGGCTGCGTTAGGAGCTGAACGCTGCTTTTTTGCAGGTGTTAGGTTTTTTTTCAGCTCAAACAGCCCCATTATTTTCTATGGGAGAATCGTGCACGAGCACGTTTTTGAGGCTGGCCGCGTCCGTAAGCAACTCTGGTATGCTCTACGCTCCTTTTTTGGAGCCTAACGCAGCATTTTTTGGGACTCTCGATACCAGAGTTAATTTTATGGTGCGGCCAGAAAAAAGCCCGCGTAGCGTTAACAGCCCATCTACCGCCAAACTCCAAATCTAGGCCTCAGTGTTTAGCATCCCTTTAAAAAAAAAAACAAAAAAAAAAACCTATATTATAAAACCATTGTTAAAGGGACAGTTTACTCAAAAATTTTCTCACCTTTAATTTGTTCCCAATAATCCACTTAACTGGCTGAAGTGTATTAAATTGTTTACAAGTAGCTCCTTTACCCTTATATTTGCATTTGATAGTTGATTTAGCATGTGGTATCCCCACCTATTCTGAAAGTTTGTGGCCGCAGGACCAAGCTATAGATAAGCTTTGTAAACACAGCCAGCAGAAGAAATTACACTCCCAGTGGGGTATAGCAGAGATAAGGTAATAAAATGTTGATTTTTCATTGTTCTCTCCAAGTAATGGTGATTGTTTTATGGACAGATATAAAATAAAGAAGCAAGTATATGTACACAATGTGATAAAGTAATGAGATCTGATTATACCTACAAGCTCAACCCATTTTATTAGGTTGTGGCTTCAAAACACAAAATAAGAGCTTTAATATACACAAATTAACCTTAAAAAGCTCATTTTCATAAATGTTTTACTCTGCAGTTGGTAAAATAAAGCAATTGTAAACACATTAAGGGAAAACTATTTTACAGTATACTGTCCCTTTAAATACTTACTCTGTGGCCAACATCCAAAAGTGCTTTAGCTGCAGAGAGCCCAGCTATTCCTGCTCCAACAACCACAATGTGTTTTCTATGCATTGCCTTGCTTCTAGGCAATCCATTTGTTGCAATATTAAGTAATTCCTCATATTCAGGATCCTCAAAACAGTCCTCCAGCATGCTCATGCTAGCATTGGTCCCACATATTGATACTAGGAGGACTGGCAGGAATAAGAAGACTGTGGAGGAAAAAACACAATGTAAATAGTGTAAAATGTTTCTGATCATGTAATTAAAGGGACATAAAACAAAATATGGCATCAGTTTTATAAGTATGTTATACATTTTCAAGAACGCTACCTCCCTAGATATCTCTTCAACAAAATATACCCTAGGAACAAAGTCAATTTGATAATAGATATAAAATTGATCCCAAACAGCAAGTGCTACCCAGGTGCTCAACCAAAAATGAGCCGGATCCTAAGTTTACATTCCTGCCTTTTCAAATAAAGATGCCAAGAGAACGAAAACAAATTGATAATAGGAGTAAATTAGAAAGTTGCTTAAAATTAATCTGAATCGTGAAAGAAAAAAAAATGGGTTTCAGATATAAATTGTAATGTTTTAAATATCATACTGCGCCATATTGATATATTGTACAAAAATGAATTCAAAATAATTCTTTAATTTTGCCTTAAATGGATAGGAAATTCAAAATTAAAATGTTCGTGATTCAGACAGAGCTTGCAATTTGAAGATACTTTTAAATTCACTTCTTTGTTGACAAAGAATATTTACATATTCTACACTACTTTTGATTAGTGGCTACACAATTTGTCTCTTGTCATTGGCTCACCAGATGTGTTCAGCTAGCTCTAATATGGCATTCCTGCCCTGCAGCTTCCCTATGTCTTTAATCCATTTTCAAGAGTTAAAGACACAATTGCATACAAGCAAAAGTGATATAATAAAATGCTCTATCATATTTTCTTTTTGCACTTTTGTATCCCTTTAAAAGGGACAGTAAAGTCAAAATGAAACGTAAATTGATTGGATAGAGCATGCAATTTTAACCAACTTTCCATTGTACTTACATTATCAATTTTGCTTAGTTCTCTTGGTATCCTTTGTTAAAGAGTAAGCCAAGGTGAGTTCAAGAGAGTGCACATTAGGAGCCGGCCCATTTCTAGAGCACTATATGGCAGCAATTTTGCAAGAATTTGATCCATTTGCAAGACCACTAGATGGCAGCACTAATTCTTTCCATCTAGTGCTCTAGATGCCTACCTAGGTATCTCTTCAACACAGAATATCATGGGAATTAAACAAATTTGATAATAAAAAATGTTTGCTCTGTCTGAATTACAAAATAAACTTTTTGGGTTTCATATCCCTTTAAGCTTAAAGGACCACTTGATGCAGTAGAATTGCATATTTAACAAGTGCAAAATAAAAAGACAATGATTTAACACCTACTCTGATTTTCAAATAAGCAGTAGATTTTTTTTTCTGAAAAAAATTTTTTTCTCCCATTTCCCGCCCCCCTTATCATGTGACAGACATCAGCCAATCACAGACTAGTATATGTATACCCTGTGAGCTTGTGCAAATGCTCAGTAGGATCTTTTTTGCCAGAAAGTGTGTATATAAAAAAGATTGTGCAAAATTTGATAATGGCAGTAAATTGGAAAGTGTCTTAAAACTGAATGCTCTATCTGAAAAGTTATAAAATCTATCATAAAAGTTTAATGTTGATTTGTGTCCCTTTAAAAAAAAAAAAAAAAAATGTAAAGAGGAATCCAAAAACATGTGGGGTGTACTCCCAATTCATAAGCTACTCACCAAATGTATCCATGGCTGTCTCCTGGTGGTATTGTGTAGCATTTTCATGGGCCTTCACCTTATATAGTGTTGTGAACAGTAAAACAATAGGAGGTGTGATTTCATTTAAATTACTTAATAGGTTAACTAGTGTCTGAATGGGTGTGTGGACTTCCTTGTGAATTATCTCTGTTGCAAGAAAGGGTATATTGAGAAATTCATTATCTGTCAGCCAAACACGTACAAGACCTGACCACATTATTTTGGTGTGGCCATAATGCATTTACGGTACCAGACCAGCAGGTTCTGCAAAACAGCAATTGAGATGGGAAGATATGTTTACATCTCTGCGCCATTTTATAGGAGGAATGTGGAATATTTATTTATATATATATATATATATATATATATATACAGGTTGTAGACTAGCACTCTCTGCAAAATCCTAATACAGCCACCTAGGGTGCATAACAGGAACGTCAATAGGCATCAAAGAGGAAAGCACTCGCTTTCTTTTCATACTTTTATTCAAAGCAATGTGTGACATTTTGTGGATTTTAATCCACTCAGAAAGTGCTTTCCTCTATGATGCCTATATATATATATATATATACAGTATATATATATATATATATATATATATATATATATATGTTATTGCGTATCCAGAAATGTTGTATCCAGATATGTCGCATTTGTGGGGATCCAGAGCAAGACAAATTTGTGGGGCCCACTAGAGCAGACCCCTTATTCCCCAGCACCAAGTTGACAGCGGTGGGTCCCGCAAAGTGCGGAGCCTGAGGCTAGTGCCCCACCCATAGGGTCAGCCTGATGAGAGATAATTATCTAATAAATAACACTAAACCCTGGATATCCCTTGTCATGTTGTTAGAAATACTAGTAAACATTTTGACAATACTAGGTGTAGTCTCATAAAAATGTCGGCTTTGCATAAAAAAACATCAACCACATTAATTAGATCTCTCATGTTTCTGTAGCGCAATGAACAACGTAATGTAAATGATAACAATTAACATACCAATCAACACTGCCTACATATAAATGTTTTATTACAAACAGTTAAATACTACATAATCCTAGGTGCTGACTAAACTCACATTTATATTGAGAAATTGTATCCTTTTAACATAGAAAAGGAATATTTATTGTGTTTACTGTTTTGGGCCTTTGGAGCAAATCTGTTATTGTAACTTTTCTATTGTTTCTTAAAGGGACATGAAACCCAAATTTTTTCTTTCATGCTATAGAAAGAACTATGAGGCAAAGGGCTTTAAAGGGACATGAAACCCAATTTTTTTCTTTCGTGATTTAGAAAGAGCATATCATTTTAAACAACTTTCTAATTTTCTTCTATTATCTAATTTGCTTCATTCTCTTGATATCCTTTGCTGAAAAGCATATCTAGATATGCTCAGAAGCTGCTGATTGGTGGCTGTACATAGATGCCTCATGTGATTGGCTCACCCATGTGCATTGCTATTTCTTCAACAAGGGATATCTAAAGAATGAAGCAAATTAGATAATAGAAGTAAATTGGAATGCTATTTAAAATTGTATTCTCTACGTGACTCATGAAAGAAAAAATTGGGTTTAGTGTCCCTTTAACTGGGGCTTGTTTAGGTCTCTATTGTAACAAAATAGACAGCCCACATTTTAAAGTGTTGCTAAATCTTAGTGTTTGTGAAACGCTAGGATTTACCATTGGAACAAATAAAGGGGACTTTTAGTCATGAGGTATCAAGTACTTCATGCTGAAAGCTCCTTTATTTTTTGGAAGCGTTCGCCGCACTTAGCTTCTCAGGCAGCCCACGGCAGAAGGGTATTTGCTGTGAGGTGACACTTCAACCTTTTAGCAAATAGCTGTGCATTCCAGCTGGCGCCAAGCCAGATAGCCTGCATGGCTATTGGCTAAGAGGTAGAAACGTCACTTTTCAGCAAAATAGCGTTCTGCCATGGGCTGCCTGGGCAGCTCAGTGTGGTGAACGCATCCAACAAATAAAGGAGCTTTCAGCATGAAGTATTTTATACTTCATGACTGAAAGTCCCCTTTATTTGTTCCAATGGTAAATCTTAGCATTTCACAAACGCTAGGATTTACAATCACTTTAAAGGAACACTGAACCCAAATTTTTCCTTTTATGATTCAGAAAGAGCATGAAATTTTAAGCAACTTTCTAATTTACTCCTATTATCAAATTTTCTTTGTTCTCTTGATATCTTTATTTTAAAAGCAGGAATGTAAATCTTAGCAGCCAGCCCATTTTAGGTTCAGCACCATGGATAGCGCTTGCTTATTGGAGGCTTACATTTACCCACCAATAAGCATGCATAACCCAGGTTCTCAACCAAAAATGTGCCGGCTCCTATATATCACATTCATGCTTTTTAAATAAAAATAGCAAGAGAACGAAGAAAAATTGATAATAGGAGTAAATTAGAAAGTTGCTTAAAATTTCATGCACTATCTGAATCATGAAAAAAAAAATTAGGTTTAGTATCCCTTTAAGCTGGTCTGATTTCTCATAAATATCAAACTCATTAAAAAATGTAGAGTAATAGGATGTACTTTTAACATGTACGTATGAAAGCTATACTTTTCAACATCCATTACTTACACAATAAATATATATCTAGCATTGCATTCAGGAACCATCAAGGAAGATGTGTAAACTCACATCTTTAAAAGGGACAGTCTACAAAAAAAAAAGTATTGTTTAAAAATATAGATAATGCCTTTACTACCCATCCCCCAACTTTGCACAACCAACTTTGTTAGATCAATATACTTTAGAACATTTAAACCTCTAAATTTCTGCCTGTTTCAAATGCACTATAGACAGCCTCTTAATCGCATGCTTTTGTATTTGCTTTTCACAACAGGAGACTGATAGTTTATGTGGGCCATATAGATAACAATCTGTTCACAAAAAAAACCCATTGGAACTAAGTGCCACAAAAAGTAATGCTATCTTAGCATTCTATGCCCAGACTAATGTATAAGTGGGAACTTGGGCTAATTAAGATATAACTTTGATTATTACAATTAAAAGATGGGATACAACAATAAACTTAAAATCCTTATCAGAAATTCAACTACTATTATACTAGGGTCTTTGATTCCTCAGTATCTCGCCTCTTAATTATTAAATAATGTTTAGGGACACTGTGGTTATTGGTTGACTCTACCGTTTAGTAGGTACTATATTTGTGTTTTAAATCACAATCCTGGTTTGTTAGTAAACCAGAATTTGATTAATATCAGCTATTCAATATTCACGTTGTGGTTGTGGATAGAAGTTAGTATTCACTTGTGTTCAAATAATAGTTATTAATTCTCATAAGGGCCAATAATTTGGCTATCATATATCATGTAGATTAATAAGGTCTATGCTACTGTTAGTTATAGTATTAAGTTGATTCTAAAACATATACAAGTCAATATGGAATTCTCTGGTTCCTGAAATATATTATTTCATGCTCTCAGTTTGAATATTTCTTTTTTTTTTTTTTTTTTTTTTTTTTTTTAAAAGGTTTATTAGTTTTATACATCAATTACAAATCTGAACAATCAATCTTTCCAAATTTAACAAAATCATAATAGAACATTTTCATACTCTATACTTTCTATTTCAAATAATATATGATGCAGTATATATTTATCCAATCTTAATCTCAGACAGAGAAAATTAAATCGTATAGGGAGGATACCTGTCCATGAAACATAACAATCATAAAACTATAGAAAGGTATTCCTTTTTCCCCTTTCTATTATCATAAAGAAAGAAAACAAAAGGAAAAACTAACAAACCTCTTTCCTTTTCCCTTTTCACCCACAGTAACAACACAAAGAATCATTCTATCTATATTGGTGCCTTTCCCCCCTGGATTCTATGTAAAAGATATTCAGTTTAAAGTTGTAACATCTTAAATCACAAAACAAAAACAAAACAAAAAAAAAAAAAAAAAAAAAAAAAAAAAAAGAAAAAAGAGAAGTTTCTCTCTCTACACTCCTCCCCCTCCCCCTATATTCTAAGCCTGATCGGGGTCTTCAAAAAGCCATTCCCCTCTCAATCTACAGTTTTCCATATAGATTGTATTTTTGAAGTTTCCGACTATTTTCTTTTGTTCTTCAATCTCCCTGGTTTTAATCCAATTCTCCCATTTACTAAAAAAGCGTGTTATGTTAGTATCAATGTGGTATAGGGTGTCTTGTAATTCTATAAGAAATTGGTGATAAGTATTTTCCCTCAAATTCCCCAAAGAGGGTGGTTTAGCCTGTTTCCAGCCTTTTAATATAAGATTTCTAGCTAGCAAAATTATCATCGTTATGAATTTCCGATTTCGTAGCTGTTCTTTTTTATAATGGAAAAAAAAAATCTGTTCTGGTTGTAAGAGTGTTTGAGTATGATAGACCTTGCTCAACCAGAAATTTATCTTTCCCCAAAAACTTTGTATCTTGGGGCAGAGCCAGAAGCTATGAATTAGGTTTGTCTTTGATTGTCTGCATTTAGTGCAGAACGTTCCTTCCCCTATGCCGCCCCATTTAGCAATCTTCTCGGGTGTAATATATACCATCCACATTAATTTTACATGCTGTTCACGCATAGGGATAGCTAATGATGCTTCCTCCACTCTCTCCACACTTTTTAATATTAATTGCGTAGTTAGATTCGGAAAGTACATTTCCCTCCATTTTGCCGTTGCGCTTTCAATATGTTGTTTGTAGTTTATATTGTTTATTAGATTATATAACGGAGATATTGAATATTTACCACTTTTAATCAGATTGATTACCGGAACTAATGGTGCAAGATCCCAATTATTCCCTTGTATTTGAATTAATTTAAGGCAGTAATGCCTAATTTGTAAGAATGAGAAAAAATGTTTCTCAGAAAGAGAATATTTATTTTTAATTGTTTCAAAATCTTCGACTTGAATTACACCCTGGTTGTTTTTTGTTAATTGGATAATATTGGATAATCCCTTTTCTTGCCAAACTGTAAATATTTTAGATGAAAGACCCTGTTTAAATTCTAAATTTCCTTTAATAGATAAATACCGTGTTGCATAGGGATGTATGCCTAAGTACTTACATGTTCTATGCCAAGCTACAACTGTATCCCTGAGCAAATCTATTTTTTTGACATATGGTGGGAGGTTTTTAACCTCGAGATGGAGGATATTTTTTAAATAAAAAGGTTTTGTCAATCCACTCTCTGTCTCTGGCAAAGTGAAATGGTTACTCTCTAAGAGCCAATCAAGAGCAATCTTTGTCACTGCCACCAGGTTATATATTATTAAGTTAGGGAGGCCTAGGCCCAGGTATTCTTTTTTAAGTATTAATTTTTGATAGCTAAGTCTGGGCCTATTATTCACCCATAAATATTCCTTAATTGCTTGATTAGATGTCTTAATCTCCTGTTTCTTGATTAAGAAAGGAATATTCTGAAAAAGATACAGTAGCCTTGGGAGTGCGATCATCTTAAGTAAATTCACTTTACCAGAGAGAGAAAGTGGAAGAGAGGTCCACCTTTTGAGGGTTTCACAGAATTGTCTAATGCCATTACCAATATTCAAAGGGTACCATTCTGAAGGATCTTTAGATATTTTAACCCCCAAGTAAGTCATATATTTAGTTACTTCTTTAAATATTTTGGTTTCTGATTTTTGATTTTTTTGAAGCCATAGTACTTCAGATTTAGACTGGTTGATATGGTATCCTGAAAAAGAGCCATAGTTTTTTATAATCTGGCACATTTTATTAAAGTTTTTCTTTGAATTTCTAGAAAATATCAGTAGATCGTCTGCATAGACCGCTAATTGTATTCTCTTGCCGCCTAACTCAATCCCCTGTATATTATTTCTCAAAGCAATCAATAAAGGTTCCAGTGCAATATTAAAAATTAAGGGCGACAGAGGGCATCCCTGTCTTGTCCCTCTTAAGAGGGGGAAGTAGGGTGTTTTGTTGCCGTTGATAATTATCGCTGCCCTAGACTCAGTGTAAAGTTTCTTAATTAGATTAAGACTATTGCCTGTATAGCCAAATTTTATAAGAGAGGTAACAAGGTGATCCCATGTGACGGAGTCAAAAGCTTTACTAGCATCGAGTGATATTATTGAACTGTCTTCTGTGTTAGATTTTTTATTATATTTGTCGTTATACCACTGGTCTGAAATTGTTAAGAATACTTTCCTTAAGTTGACATTTGAAGACCTTCCTTTCATGAAGCCTGTTTGATCCGGGTGTATTATTGTATCTAGTGACGCCTGAATCCTTTTAGCTAAAATGCTGGTCAGTATTTTATAATCAATGTTGAGTAATGAGATGGGCCTGTAAGAATCAATTAATTGTGGATCTTTTCCCGGTTTAGGTATGACTATTATTATGGATTCGTTAAAATCAGCTGATGGTTCCAACTGTCCATTCCAGAGCCCATTCAGCAGAGCATTTAATGTAGGGGTTATTTCCTCTATAAGAATCTTATAGAATTCGGATGGAAGACCGTCCGGCCCTGCCGCTTTGTTATTTGCCATCGTTTTGATTATTTGTTTTATTTCATTTTCTGTAATGGGTTCGTTAATTTTTGTTAGACAATTATCTTCTAGTTTTGGGACTGTCAAGGATTCCCAAAATGACTCCTTGGTAGTGCAATTAATATGCTGTGCTGAATAGAGCTCCGTGAAATAATCAAGGAAGGCCTTCTGTATGTCCTCTGTTTGGGTCCAAGTATTGTCTTTATTTTTAATTTTTTTTATAAAGCTTTTAGTTTTATGATTTTTGTCAATTCTTGCTAAAAAGCTACCCACCTTGTTACCATACCTATAAAACTGTGCGCAGGATTTTGTATTTTCTCTAATTTCATTTTGCATGAGATAGGTGTCTCTATTTTTTTTAGCCTGAATATATTGTTGCCAGTTATCTGCGGTTTTTGTCTGGATGTATCTGGTGTATTTATTAATCACACAGTTAGTTATCTGTTTCTTGTATGCGTGAATTTTTTTATTTTGTTTTATTTGGTATGCCAAAATTTCGCCTCTTAGTACGGCTTTTGCAGCGTTCCAGTATATATGAGTTTTATTAAAAGAACTATTATTAAACTGTTTGTATTCAGCCCATTTAGATTTTAAGAAATTTATAAACTTACTATTTTTTGCTAGATATTTTGGAAAGAAAAACTGATTGTATTTCCGAGTCTTTTGTTTGGGGTCTAGTGCAATTGAGATAGGGGCGTGGTCTGATATAGTTATTATATCAATAAGTGTCTCCTGGGTACAATCTATTAACTTTTCTGAAATAAGAAAATAATCTATTCTAGATAAAGTTTTTTTTGATTTCGAGAGGCATGTATATTCTCTTTCATCAGGATGTCTAATTCTGTATATATCAATTAGTTTTAGATCTTGCTGAAACCTCTTTATAAGAAGAGATTCTCTTTTTCTTCTCGCTATTGTAGATTTATCTAGTGTTTTTTGCCTTATTGCTTGCTCACCATTATCTCTACTTCTGTCTACTGTAGTATTGGGAGCAATATTAAAATCACCACCAATAATTATAGTGTTTGTGGAGTATCTTAAGAGCTTATCTCGCAAACTTTGCCAAAAATCAATATCCTCCTCATTTGGGCCGTATACATTGCAAATGACAATCTTCCTATGCGCAATTTCAGCTTCTAATATGATATATCTTCCTTCCACGTCTCTCTCTAATTTATCAATTTTGTATTCTATTGTTTTACTAAACAAAATGGCCACTCCTTTTTTCCTTTGGTGCCCTGTAGTGTATATAATCTCTTTGACCCATCCCCCTTTTAGTTTAATGGCCTCTTCCCCTTTTAGGTGTGTTTCCTGCAAGAGCAATATCTGGGCACCCAATTTTTTTGCGTATCTCAAAATAGCTTTGCGTTTCATGGGTGATGTTATTCCCCCTATGTTCCACGAGACAATTTTAAGGCTCATTTTCACTAATCTATGAGATTAACTATTACTAATAAATCGCTTATGTCTATAAAGTATTTACAGGGTAACCAACCATAACAGCGCACAGGAGAGAGTTGAAGAGAGAGAGAAAACAAAGAGAAAAAAAAAAAAAAAACAAAAAAAAAAAACATTATGAGTTATCAAGATTTTATTAATTCCCTTTATTTCACAGGTTCCCCTTGGAGGGGTTTTCCCCCATAACTAAATTTTATTCTATGCATTTTTCTAAAATCAAAGTTAATATACATTATATTCCTTTATGTATTAACCTTAAACAATAAAACCAGTACCGAAAGATTTGATGAGAACAGGGGCATTATTCATGTTACAGGGTCTTGTTGTCTTTCTAAACTATCTTTATGCTCTTTAAGAAACTCGTTTACTTCCTCTACATCTGTAAATATCCTGTTCCCTGTATTAGTGCTAATGCTAAGTCTAGCTGGATATAAGAGTCTGACTCTCCATCCTTCTTGTATTAATTTAGTACATATTGGCGCAAGAGATCGCCGTTTATTAGATGTCTCGTAAGAGAAGTCATTAAATAACATAAGTTTTCTACCCCTAAAGTTGATTTCACCATTTGCTTTCCTATAAGCATTCATAATTTTGATTTTTTCCTGAAAATTCAACAATTTCATGATTACTGGTCTGCCTGTTTTGTTTCTTCCCTCCTCTTGTCTCTCTGAGCCTATTCTATGTATTCTCTCAATTGTTATATTTTGAGTTTCTGCTCCCATATTTAATAGACCCATTAATTCTACCTCGACAAATCTCTTAAGATCTTTCTCCTGTATATCCTCTGTCAGGCCAATAAGACGTAAATTATTTCTTCTAGCCCTATTTTCCAGGTCCTCAAGTTTATTTTTCATATTTTCAATCTGGGTGGACATAGTGCGTAGTGTCTGTTCCCTCTGTAGGGCCCCATCCTCAATATCAGATATTCTCTGTTCTGCATATGTGAGTCTGGTTGCAAATTGTTTTACTTCAAGTGTTAGTGAGGTGATATTATTTTGAATTAAGTCAAACTTGGGTGTAAATAGTGCGTCCAGCTGCTTAATTAGTTCTTCATTGTTAGAGCTTTGTGAAAGGATTATTTCCCCTATTCCCCCCTGTGCTTCTTGTGAATTTCTATTCCCTTTTCTTT
This sequence comes from Bombina bombina, assembly GCF_027579735.1. Lineage (NCBI taxonomy): Eukaryota > Metazoa > Chordata > Amphibia > Anura > Bombinatoridae > Bombina > Bombina bombina. The sequence continues at coordinate 131,909,700 of NC_069506.1, forward strand.
CTTGATTTTTACTTCGGGAAGACATGGCTGGTGAAGTGATTTTGCTTTTGTTTAAATATTTTTCCATATGTACGTATGTGTTCCTCCTTTACCCCTAACTAAAGTGATATCCAGTTGTGTTTAAAAGGTGAGATTATGTGTTAATAAGTGATACCAAACTGTGTAGTTGATAATGAGGAGTTTTTTGTCCACCACTGTTAATTAGAGGGTGAAGAATGTTTTTCCAGGTTAAATTAGGTTGTAGTCTACCCGTTTAGTGCTAGATTAATTTTGTCAGAATAATACTTGTAGGTAGGGTTTTCCTATCATTGCAGGCTGTTTAAAGCTTGCAAAAATTTTAGTAGGCCTGCTTTGGTTCACCTCTTCTACTAGGCCTTTATATTATCTAAATGTGAGACATAAGGCTAGCGCTGTTGTCACTTATCGTCTTTACCTTAAACCTTCTATAATTTTGTAAGATACAGCCTACCAACGTATCCTAGATGTTTAAATATAAAACATGTGGTAACTCTTAGCATTGCAAACATATACATTTCTTATCGTGATTTTTGAACCTATACCACTCTTATCAATCAGAGAGAAAGAGCAGTGAAAAACATAAATGATACAACTCTTTTAAACCTGGGTTGTCCCCTATTCATGTTCAATAAAAGTTTCTGTAGTTAATGTCTTTATACAAGAAGGTTAGTTGCTCCACTACTGCTGTTATTGTGGTAAATGATCCTTGATAGTGCTTATAGTTCCCACAGCTTTATGTAGCAAATAATAAAAAAAAAATGGGAAGAGAAGGAAAACAGCTGATCTGCGTTTTTTTTTTCCCCCTTTTTTCTTCTCCTCTTTTTCTCTCCCTTCTCTTCTCCTCTTCCTTCCTTCTGCTTAAAAAAGTCTCCTTTTCTTTTCCCTCACTCTTTCCCCCTTTAAACCAGTAGCTTGCTTTGCTTTCCTTTGTGAATGCTCTCTTTACCCAATTTCCTTCTTATATGGGAGATATTAAATGTTCATAATCTGGAACACTTCCTTCAGGACATTTTATTCTTCTGGGGGTTATACTGTACTGGGAAGGTTGAGGGGGGGGTGAGTAGCTTGTGTCAGGTCCTACTCTCGCAGGAGCTCTAATATATTCACAGTCTGGCTTTACACCTGACACCCCTCCCCCCTCTACCAACTGTATGCAGTCACTATTTCAGTAAAGATGTTAAGGAAAAAAAAAAGCACAAATCCAAACTTATCTGATATTGTGTAGATGTTTCTGGTAACTGTGGTTCCACCGGACTGCAGGACTTTCTCTCCTGCTACTCTTCCTAGTATGCAGACTTACTGGCAGGTCGAGGTGGTGTTATGCTCAGGACCCCTTTAACCTTTGTCCTGAGCTGGTCGACAAGGATCGCTTGTCTCCTTTCCTCCTGGGGCACGAAGTAGTTGTTTGAGACCCCTATCCCACTGCTGTATCCGCTCACCAACTGCTCTTTGGGTCCTGGCGGGCAGCGTGTATCACTGGAGGCTCTTTGGGCAGCCGCTGTGAATGGGCCTGATGGTCCGGTATCAACCAAATCTGCAGGGCTGTCGGCCTCCTTAGCGGCAGCTACGGGTCCTGGGCTGGGTAATTTCGTCCCGCCTATAGGCACTCGATGCCGCGGCTTCTTTCTTAGGCCTCTGGAAGTAGGCAGCGTACTCCTCACGCGTCTACTTGCTTGGCCCCTCCTACCGGAAGTCCAAAAGTCCTTTTTCCCAGTTTGAATATTTCTGACTGAATAATGCTGATAGTCTTCTTGTTGACATTTTATGAGCTTGGATTTATATATACGGTATGAGTTAACAAGATTTGTATAGGCTTGTATTTACATCAAATGATTTTTGATGACTCATAAGTAAATATGCATACAGTTTATTCCATATATATAGTTTATTGAATGTATTACTCCGCACTTTAACTTGTATATTGTGTCTTCAATATCTTAGATTGGAATTGTTGGTTGGTGCTTAGCATTTATATCACTAGATGTATCAAATTTGTTCCACATGTGTGGTTTGTGGAATTAATTATTGCACACTCCAACTTGTATATTGTATCTTCAATATCTAGGGTATATGTTATACAATTTATAAATATACCGCTTGTCCTCTATTTGCTGCAATTTATTGTGTATCATTGCAGCATTTTTGCAGCCTCCGTTACTGTGTATATATACATATACGGATCCTAAGATAACCTTTATTTGTATGTTATTAGGATGCTGCAAATGTCGTTACTGGCTGTGTTTTGGGTTTGGTAAATGAGTTGTTCTTATTAGCTACGCTTCAATTTTATCTTAATTCAATGTTTCAACTTTAATATGCTTATTCAGTGAATGTTTTCCTCTATATACACATACTGGGTTCTTAAGTAAATATAATTAGTCTGTATGTCCTCCGTTAGAATTATTCAAAGTGTTATATATATATAAGAGGATGTTTCTTGCGCTTTATTATTTTGTTACCATTTAACCTTTAAATATTCTTTGAGTTTGAATAGTGAGTTACCAGTTCTGCCAATACATTTGCGGTGCTGATATCGCTATTTGCAACCGCTTTGTTGTTTTGTTACCATATAACCTTTGATTATTCTCAGGGTGTAAGTAGTAAGTTACCAACTCTCTCAATGTATTCGCAGTGCTGATACCGCTATTTGCTACCATCAATGTGACTACTAAACTATAAGCAATATTTATTCTATTAGCGTGGGAATATTCTGATATTTTAAAAATTTACAGCATTAGGGACCCCATCATCCCACAACACCCCCCCTGACGTGTTTCGCCAATATCTTGGCTTTATCATGATGAAACACCATGTTTTGCTGAGAAATGTGTTGCTACTTATCTGTGTATTTTAATAAATATACAATTTTTTACCTTCACTTGCTCGTCCATTTACTCCTGATTTTAAAGAGTGTTATTACTTTATTTGGGCTATATCACGCCCGTATTGCTATTAGCTGCAGCACCCCCTAATTGGCCACGCACAGTTCCCTCTATTTGCACATTTAAACCTGCTGGCGTTTGCTGCCGGTCGGCACTCCTGGATTGGCTACCGCTGGTCATCTGACCCAACGTCGGAAGCTCCAGTTGTGGCTGGGAGTCATACAGGCGACTCTGAGGTAGTGATGTTGCGAACTGTTCGCCGGAGAACAGTTCCCGGCAATCTTAGCTTGCGATGTTTGATCCGCCCCCTATTAGTCATTGATGAAACTTTGACCCTGTGTCTCACAGTCTGATGACACATTTCAGCCAAGCAGCAGCAGACACTTCCTCCCAGACCCTCCCAGCTACTGGGCAGCAGCCATTTTAGAGTCATAACGATCCTGCTGTCTTAGTGAGAGGAGGTTTAGTGCTGCTGCTGTTGATATTATAGGGAAATAGATAGCTAGGCTAGTGTATTTAGTGTCCACTATATACCTGAAGGACTCATCTAGTCTCTGCTGTAAGGACAGCACCCCAAAAAGCCCTTTTTAGGGCTAGAACTTCAGCCCAAAAAGCCCTTTTTAGGGCTATAACTTCAGTGTTTTTTTTTTGTGGTAATTTTATTTGCATTTGCCTGCCTGTCAGCCTGTGGCTCACAGCATATACTGTGATTAATTGCTCTGTGCCACCACTTATATCTGCTTAATATTAGTGTAAATTAAAAAAAAAAAAACTTTTACCTCATTTTGCTAGTGTAATCTAATTTCATTTTCTATCAGGCCTGTGTGTCAGGTACACAGCATATATTGTGCCTAATTGCTCTGTTTTCCACCACTTATATCTGGTGTAACATTAGTGTAAATTAAAAAAAAAAAAACTTTTACATCATTTTGCTAGTGTAATCTAATTTAATTTTCCATCAGGCCTGTGTGTCAGGCCCACAGCATATACTGTGATTAATAGCTCTGTTTTCCACCACTTATATCTGGTGTAACATCAGTGTACATTTTTTAAAAAAAACTTTTACATCAGTCTGCTATTGTTATTTAATTTTAGTTGCCAGGCCAGCGTGCCACTAGTGCCAGCCTGTGTATCAGGCTCCCAGCATATACTGTGCCTACTTCCATCCTGAGTGCCACCACTCCTATCTGGTGTAACATTAGTTTAAATTTAAAAAAAAAAAACTTTTACATCAGTCTGCTAGTGTTATTTAATCGTAGTTGCCTGCCTGCCAGCGTGTGTGCCAGGCCCACTTTCCAACTAGTGCCACCAATCATATTTGTTATAACAGTAGTGTAAATATTTTAAATAAAAACTTTTTTGACTGTGAAACATCAGTCTTTTAGTGTAATTTAATTGTAGTTGCCTGCCTGCCAGCGTGTGCCAGGCCCACTTGCCAAGTTAGTGGCACCACTCATATTTGTTGTAACAGTACTTTAAATATTTAAAATAAAAACTTTTTTGACTGTGAAACATCAGTCTGCTAGTGCAATTGAATTGCAGTTGCCTGCCTACCAGCGTGTGTGCCAGGCCCACTTGCCAACTAGTGCCACCAATCATATTTGTTATAACAGTATTGAAAATATTTTAAAAAATAAATTTTTTGACTGTGAAATATCAGTCAGCTATTGTAATCTAATTACAGTTGCCTGCCTGCCAGCGTGTGTGCCAGGCCCACTTGCCAAATAGTGCCACCAATCATATTTGTTATAACAGGAGTGTAAATAATAATAAAAAAAATTGACTGTGAAACATCAGTCTGCTAGTGTAATCTAATTGAAGTTGCCTGCCTGCCAGCGTGTGTGCCAGGCCCACTTGCCAAGTTAGTGGCACCACTCATATTTGTTGTAACAGTATTCTAAATATTAAAAAAAAAACTTTTGTTGACTGTGAAACATCAGTCAGCTAGTGCAATCTAATTGAAGCTGCCTGCCTGCCAGCGTGTGTGCCAGGCCCACTTGCCAACTAGTGCCACCAATCATATTTGTTATAACAGTAGTGTAAATATTTAAAAAAAACTTTTTTAACTGTGAAACATCAGTCTGCTAGTGTAATCTAATTGCAGTTGCCTGCCTGCCAGCGTGTGTGCCAGGCCCACTTGCCAAGTTAGTGCCACCACTCATATTTGTTGTAACAGTAGTGTAAATATTTAATAATATATATTTCTTAGACCTTGAAGCCCACCTCTTTCAGATTGCAATTTAACAGTTTTTCACCACTAGAGGGTGTTAGTTCACGTATTTCATATAGATAACACTGTGCTCGTGCACAAGAAGTTATCTGGGAGCAGACACTGATTGGCTAGACTGCAAGTCTGTCAAAAGAACTGAAAAAAGGGGCAGTTTGCAGAGGCTTAGATACAAGATAATCACAGAGGTTAAAAGTATATTATTATAAATGTGTTAGTTATGCAAAACTGGGAAATGGGTAATAAAGGGATTATCTATCTTTTAAAACAATAACAATTCTGGTGTAGACTGTACCTTTAAACGGGGAGTTTGGTCTGTCACTGTGAAGCGGGCGTAACCCTTACACTACATGATCGATACAACATCATACCTGATGTTTTAAAGCACGTTATTCCAAACAATTTAGGAATATTAGGTGATTTATACCCTTTATGGCTTAAAACCAGACTCTGCATCAACTATGTAATTTTCCATGGGAGTTTTGCCATGGATCCCCCTCCGTCATGCCACAGTCCAGGTGTTAGTCCCATTGAAACAACTTTTCCATCACTATTGTGGCCAGAAAGAGTCCCTGTTGGTTTTAAAGTTCGCCTGCCTATTGAAGTCAATGGCGGTTTGCCTGGTTTGCTGGATCACGAACAGTTGCGGAAGTCTGAGTCCGCCGTCCGCGTACCGAAAATTTTAGGTTCGCGACATCACTACTCTGAGGGTCCCATGTTGCTTTGCCTGGAACTCCGGTCGTGCCGTTTCGTCTGTGAGTTTCCACTGCTAAGGGCTCCGGGTGCTCTACCTTTTGCTGGCTGATCCTGTCTATACTCCACCATGTGGCGCCTCTCTTCTTTTTTTCTTTTTTAGGTACATTTATGTAGTATAATTAGAAGTCATCAGGGTGCATTTAAAGTTCTGAAAATCAGAAATTGGACCATTTTCATAGCTAAATTACACGAAAAAGGGATCAAAATAAAAATACAAATATATTGCAAAGTTGTTTCATTATGCATTAATAAACATTTTGGGCCAGATTATAAGTGGAGCGGTATTTGGCTTCCGCTAGAAAGTTAACTCCACTAGAATTAAGATTTTTGCGCTAGTTGGGTTGCACTAGTATTACAAGTTGAAAGTAAACTGTTTTTGCTCCAGCGGTAACTCAACTAGCACAATAGAAGTCAAAGGAGAAAAAAAGTGGGGAAAAAACACCCCACTCTCGCACAAACCCAATTGCATATTCTCATTTGGACTAACCCAACATGAAAATATGAATATTTCATATTCCAATGTTCTTTACATAACAGAATGTGTTCTATTTATTGTTGGTGTATGTATCAAAAAGACACTGGAAGCTATTAAAGAAAACTGCATTAGGCTTTACTAGTACAGATGCATCAGCAATATCTGGAACATACCAAAAGACTTGTAAAACAATAGTCTGCACACAGAGGAGGAAAAACACAATAGAGAGGAATAAAAACAACTTCCTTCCTGTATAAAAGAATGAACAAGATCACAGACATAAACAATCAGTAATCTAAACTGAACAGCACCATCTACAGCATCAATGTTGTTCATACATGTGGTATAGTACATGCTGTTGTATTTCCCAACACCCCTTCTCAACGGCATGTACATAATTACACTACATTCAGTTTCTTTTGAAGAAAACAATGCAGTTCCTTTGGCAACGGCTTTGTGAGTGCGTCTGCAGTCATCTCTTCCGATGGGCAGTATTGAATGTCAATAATACCTTGTTCTTGCATGTCCCTGAGTAAATTATATTTTACATCAATGTGCTTGGTTCGAGGATTCACTCTTTCTGATTGTGTCAACTTTATACATCCTTGGTTGTCTTCAAGAATTGGTATGGGTTTAGACACATCCAGTCCCATGTCTTGAAAAAGTTGACAAATCCAAATTGCTTCTTGACATGCATGTGCTGCTGCTATATATTCTGCTTCCGTTGAAGAGAGTGCAACAGTCGCTTGTTTTCGACTGGACCAACTTATTGTTCCTTCTCCATACTGGAAGATGTAACCACTTGTAGATTTGCGGTCAGTGGTATCTCCGGCCCAATCAGCATCAACATATCCAATTAGTTTTGGGTTTGATGTTGCTGGCAGTCGCAGCTTTATCCGAATTGTTCCTTTTAGGTACTGTATCACCCTCTTTACTGCATTCCAGTCGCGTTGACATGGTGTCGCAACTTTTCTACATAGTATACCTATTGCTGCGGCAATGTCTGGTCTTGTCACTGTGGCAATGTATAGCAATTTTCCAATTGCCCTGCGGTAATTGTCATTATTGGGTAACAAGTTTTCTATTCCGTTGTTTTTCAGGTAATCTGGTTCCATAGGTGTTTTCACCTCTTTTGCATCTTGCATGTGAAACTGCTCTAATATTTCTGTAATTTTCTGACTTTGGTTAAGAAGATAGCTTCCATCCTCTTCCCTTTCTATTTGGATTCCTAAATAATAACTGATGTTCCCTAGTTCTTTAATCTCAAAGTTCTGTTTTAATATATGAACTATTTGGTCACAGTCCCCTTCTTGTTCAAAACAAGTTATGATGTCATCAACATAAATTAGGATGTATATCCATTTGTTTTCTTGATGCCTTGAATATAGACATGGGTCTGCTTTGCTTCTTGAGAATCCTTGTTTCATGAGTACTTCATTCACTTTTTCATTCCACATTCTCGCAGCTTGCTTTAGTCCATAGATGCTCTTTTGAAGTTTGCATACAAGGTTCTGTTCCCTCTCAAATCCAGGTGGCTGTTCCATGTAGAGATCCTCCTTGATGTCTCCATATAGGAAAGCAGTTTTGATGTCCAGGTGCCTCACTTGCATTCCCTTTCTGGCTGCAATGCTAAGGAGCGCTCTGATGGTGGAGTGTTTTACAACTGGAGCAAAAGTTTCATCATAATCTTCTCCAAATTTCTGTGAGTATCCCTTTGCAACTAATCTTGCCTTGTATCTGTGGATATTTCCTTCTGCATCGTATTTTACTTTAAAAGTCCATTTGCTTCCTATAGCTTTGCGACCGGGGGGGGGAGCTTAGTGAGTGTCCAGGTTTTATTTTCCTGAAGTGATTTTATTTCTTCTTCGGCTGCTTTTCTCCATTGGTTGGCTTCCCTTTTTGGCAATTTTTCTATATCTTCCCAGGATGTTGGTTCGAGTGTTTCATGTGTCTTAGCGATGTATGACAGCTTGCGGGGTGCTATACCTTTCGTCACCCGAGTCGATTCTCTGATTTCTGGTTGTTCAGTGGGTTCTATTGGTTTGTGAGTAGCTGTTTTTTCTATTGTGAGCTCCACTTCTTGCTCTGTCTCCTGTATAGCTTCACTTTGGTCAGCATCTCTTGCTGATTCAGTGGAGAGGTTCTCTTTATGGCTTTCGAGGGACATTTTTTCTGATGTTTGACTTTCATCAAAATAAACACTGCGGCTTATTGTGATCTTGTTGGTCTTTGGATGAAGAATTCTATAGCCTTTACTTTGTTCACTGTAGCCCATAAGAATGCCTTCTATGGCTGTGTTCTCTAATTTGGAGCGTTTCTCACTTGGAACATGGGCATATGCTTTACATCCAAACACTCTAATATGTCCCATACTAGGTTTTGATCCATTCCACATTTCATATGGGGTACTCTCAATAGTTTTTGATGGTAGCCTGTTCTGTAAGTATGTTGCAGTCATTATTGCTTCACCCCAGTACTGGTTAGGTAAATTGGCGTCTGAAAGCATGCATCTGCCCATTTCTATGAGGGTGCGATTTTTCCTTTCTGCAACACCATTTTGCTCAGGAGTGTATGGTACAGTTGTTTGGTGTATAATGCCTTGTTTCTTCATGTATGACTCCACTTCCTTACTCATATATTCCCCTCCGTTGTCTGTACGTATTGTTTCTGGTTTCCATTGAAATTTATTGCTGACTGTAGCTATAAATTCTTGAAGTTTCTCTGATGTCTCACTTTTGTGCTTCATCAGATATGTTGTTGTGTACCTGGAATAATCGTCAATGAAAGTCAGTAAATATCTGTTCCCGCCGGGTGTGGGGGTTTTCATTGGTCCACACACATCACTGTGTATGAGTTCCATGGGGTGAGTGGTTTTTCTTTGACTGGCTTGTGGAAGTGGGGTACGTGTGGCCTTTGCTTTGATACAACATGTGCACTTCATGAGCATGTCACAAGGCAAAATTATCATGTCTTCTGATAAACCCTCCTTTGCAAGTTCCTTTATGGCCTCTGGGTTTCGATGCCCTAATCGCCTGTGCCACAGGTGGATACATTTGTTGTGTGGATTATGAATGGCTGTTTTGGCTTGCTTCCTTTCAGTGATAAGTTTGTACAGGTGTTCGTTCAATCTTCCTTTTGCTAGGATTTGTTTCCTGTTTCGAATTGTGCATTCATCGCCTTGGAACTGAACTATGAGTCCATTGTTAGCAAGAGTTTTCACTGATAGGAGACTTCCTTCTAAACTTGGGACGTACAGAACATTCTTTACTAGGATGCTTTGCTTATCTCCTGATGGTGTGATGCAAGTCAGGAACCCTTGACCATTACCTTCAGCTGTAATACTTTTCCCATTTGCTAGGAAGACTTTATCTTTAGAATTGAAATCAATTTCTGTGAAGAATGTCTTGTCACTTGTCATGTGACTAGTTGCCCCTGAGTCAATGCACCAACCGTGTGGTGTACTATTCTGAGTCACTTTAAAGCTGCCGCTCCATGATGCAGCTGCAGTTTGCTTTGTGGCTGCCTTAGCTCTCTCTCTTGTAGGTGGTTCCAACCTTCGCTGCTCAGCTTTCCAGATTGAGCAGTTCTTTTTCAGGTGAGTGACCTTTTTGCAGCGAAAACACATGGTTTCTTTGTTTTGTTTTGTGCCTTCTTGCGCCTTCAGAGCTACCTCTGATCTCTCATTTTCTTCACTATGCATGTTTTCCTTTCTTCTATTATATTCATCAATTAGTTTTCCCTTAGTATATTCTAGTGTTAGTTCTTGTTCAGGTCTGGTTTCTAGAGCGTTGATAAGGGCACTATATGACTCTGGAAGGCTGCATACTAACAATGCTACTATATGATTGTCTTTAATTTCTTCTCCAATTGCACATAGCTGTTCCACAATTTCTAGCATAGCATTCACATGTTCACACATTTCCTGGCCTTTTTCCAGCCTCATCTTATATAGTTTGCGCAGTAAATATAGTTTACTATTTAAGTTTGAACACTCATGCAGTTTTTGTAGTGCAGTCCACATACCTTTAGCTGTGTTTTCTTTTCTTATGTGAATGAGTTGATCATCCTCCACTAACAGGCTTATAACTGCTTTTGCTTGCCTGTTTTTCTTGTCCCATTCCCCTGGATTATCAGTGGGTCTGTTTGTATCCAGCACCTCCCATAAATCATCTTTGGATAACAGCATTTCAAGCTTAAACTTCCACAGCTGGTAGTTGGTATTGTTTAACTTCACTATTGCATATTTCACATCTGAACCACTTGCCATCTTTCAGTAATTTGGATGCAGCTCTTGTTTTCTCACACAGTATTTGCTTGGATCATAGATGCAACACTTACTGACTTGTAGTTTTTTTTTTTTCTTTTCAGTGTCTGGGCCCATAACCTGTTGGTGTATGTATCAAAAAGACACTGGAAGCTATTAAAGAAAACTGCATTAGGCTTTACTAGTACAGCTGCATCAGCAATATCTGGAACATACCAAACGACTTGTAAAACAATAGTCTGCACACAGAGGAGGAAAAACACAATAGAGTGGAATAAAAACAACTTCCTTCCTGTATAAAAGAATGAACAAGATCACAGACATAAACAATCAGTAATCTAAACGGAACAGCGCCATCTACAGCATCAATGTTGTTCAAACATGTGGTATAGTACATGCTGTTGTATTTCCCAACATTTTTTATACATACATATTTCTACATATAGGGAACACAAATGGGTAAAGAACCCACTAGTAGAGTATACACACTTAGCACTCTAGAGTCATAGACATGTAAAGTCTTGTCATCATGTGAGTTATTTTAAATATTTGAACAACAGTAAGTCCCTAATAGTAAGGAAGGGAAAGGATTCTACTATAAAACATAACTTTTAATAAAGTTCTGAAATATAAGGGAAATACAATTAAAAACACACACTTGTGTTTGTCTCTGCATGTGCTTGAGTTCACGTATGTGATGGGTTGATGCTTGAATGCCACTAAGAGCAAGGAGAATAAATGAAAATATTACCAGAGTGTGTACATTTTCAGTGTCTTGCCCTTGGGCAAAGAGTGAGCATATAATGATAATATTGTTGTTGAAAACTCTTTTATTGGTAACACTTTGTGTAGTACTTGTACTCTGAGAGCTTGTGATCAATTGGAATTGAAAAGACAATTAAATAGGGCAGTTATAAACGTTTTCACTGTTACACTTGTCAAAAAAGCCTGAATGAATTTGTGATCAAGTTGGTCAGAATATCTTGACAATTGGAAGGGCGTTTGTACCTGCAATCTATTATTGTGCTAACAAGAGATGCACAATAGACTTGTAGCTTGATGCAGGGTTTACCAGGTTGGTAAAAGGTAAAACGTTATGCAAATAGCTTTTGTGGTAAAGTGCTGCCTAAGTGTAGCAATTAGTGCACATTTTGGAAAGCAATTTAAGTAATACTACTGACGATTGATAAGTTAACACTGATGTCTGAGTTATGACTGAATATCTGTTATTGACTTTGTTAACCAACTTTCCAATGAGGAAATAACTGCTATGAGAGCGTTTTAATTGTTATTAGTAATGTGCAAATAATGGCTAAATTCTTTCTGCCTGTTTATCATGACTTGTTAGATTAATACAGGTATATTGATAAATAGACAATAGCATCTGTTCCTTCCAAGGCGTGTATTTACTAGTTTTTACCAGTGATAACAAGCTTATAGTTTGAAACCAACACATGAGCTAAAGTGATACATTCATAATTCCTTCCGGACTCATTGATGTGTGCAATATTTTTATATATTCTCTTGATGTGAGAATTGCTGTCCGGAAATTGAGCTCACTAAAGCTCTGGTTCTATGTTGTGTTAAAGGGCCATAATACCCAAATGTTGAAACACTTGAAAGTGATGCAGCATAGCTGTAAAAAGCTGACTAGAAAATATCACCTGAACATCTCTATGTAAAAAAGAAAGATATTTTACCTCAAAAGTTTCTCAGTAGCCACATCCCATTGTAAAGGACTTCTAAGCAGCATATCAGTATGTCTGTCCCGGGACATCGGAAGGGGCAAGCTTACATGCACTCTCATCTTATTTCCCTATTCAGTTTAAAGGAAGTTTGCTATGAAATCTCATGAGAGTTAGGTGAAATCTCATGAGGTCACAGTAAAAGAGTTCATGACCTCAGCACTGTTGATGCTGATTGGCTGCTGTTCATTTCTTAATTATTTTTTTTCCTGCAGCTGGGCTGCAGCTGAGTATAACTTTTTACACAGAACTTACTCTGCTGGGCTGAGGAGATTGTGAGGTAAAATATCTTCTTTTTTTACATAGAGATGCTCAGGTGATATTTTCCTGTCAGCTTTTTACAGTTATACTGCATCAGTTTCAAGTGATTTAGCATATGAGTATTATGTCCCTTTAATATTGGCAAAAGCCAAGCTCTCTCTAATAGTGTTTAAATTACGCTCAACATTATCTCCTAGTTTCTAAAGTAGCATTTAAATAAGCGTACAAATCCTATTTATGGAGGTTCAGAGGCATATGTGGATAAACACTAACAGGACATTAAAACCAGAGTTCCCAGTAACTCCTTAACACCAGGTCCCTAACATGTTTCGCCGCATGAATGGCTTTCTTAAGGGGTATTACGGGCGGCGCGCAATCGGCCTCTATTTATGACAGTTGGGTCTTAACCCTGCCCCTAAATATGACATCATCATTGTAACGATCTGATAGTGTATGAGACCTGTATCGCTGGCATCTTTCGTTTTACAACAAAGATGTATGCATATAGTAAGTGATGTGATGTGTTTTACTATTGATTATATCTGGATATTAACACACTTTTTTGGGGATTGTCTTCTTAATATGGTTTGTTCAAATAAGAGTAACATGATAATTTGGGGACTATGATATAAAAAAATATATAAAAAAATTGTTAATACTACGTTTGGGAATAAACATAATCATGTAGTATTAAGATGTAAGGTATCTACATTATGAGTTGTGAAACAACTGCAATAATATTGTATGATATTTACATTAGGTTGTTAGTAAATAGATGCATTCTTTTTTATACTTATTAATTGTTCTGTATCTTTTATTTTGAGTAAACCAGTGAAAATTCTGATTGTGAATGAGTATTCACAATTTGTTTACCAACATTATTTTCCACATTACGTATATTGGAGAAGTGCTTTTGCTCAAATTTTATAAATTGGCGACTTTGTGGTGACTAGGTGAAAAACTATGTGAAAGTGTTGAGTGAAGACTAAACGCCTAGATTTAGAGTTGGGCGGTAGCCGTGAAAACCAGCGTTAGAGGCTCCTAACGCTGGTTTTTACCGCCCGCTGGTATTTGGAGTCAGTCAGGAAAGGGTCTAACGCTCACTTTCCAGCCGCGACTTTTCCATACCGCAGATCCCCTTACGTCAATTGCGTATCCTATCTTTTCAATGGGATCTTTCTAACGCCGGTATTTAGAGTCGTGGCTAAAGTGAGCGTTAGAAATCTAACGACAAAACTCCAGCCGCAGAAAAAAGTCAGTAGTTAAGAGCTTTCTGGGCTAACGCCGGTTCATAAAGCTCTTAACTACTGTGCTCTAAAGTACACTAACACCCATAAACTACCTATGTACCCCTAAACCGAGGTCCCCCCACATTGCCGCCACTCTATTTAAATTTTTTAACCCCTAATCTTCCGCTCCGTACACTGCCGCCAACTACGTTATCCCTATGTACCCCTAATCTGCTGCCCCTAACACCGCCGACCCCTATATTATATTTATTAACCCCTAATCTGCCCCCCACAACGTCGCCTCCACCTGCCTACACTTATTAACCCCTAATCTGCCGACCGGACCGCGCAGCTATTATAATAAAGTTATTAACCCCTAATCCGCCTCACTCCCGCCTCAATAACCCTATAATAAATAGTATTAACCCCTAATCTGCCCTCCCTAACATCGCCGACACCTAACTTCAAGCATTAACCCCTAATCTGCCGACCGGAGCTCACCGCTATTCTAATACATTTTTTAACCCCTAAAGCTAATTCTAACCCTAACCCTAACACCCCCTAACTTAAATATAATTTAAATCTAACGAAATAAATTAACTATTATTAAATAAACTATTCCTATTTAAAGCTAAATACTTACCTGTAAAATAAACCCTAATATAGCTACAATATAAATTATAATTATTTTGTAGCTATTTTAGGATTTATATTTATTTTACAGGTAACTTTGTAATTATTTTAACCAGGTACAATAGCTATTAAATAGTTAATAACTATTTAATAGTTACCTAGTTAAAATAATTACAAAATTACCTGTAAAATAAATCCTAACCTAAGTTACAATTAAACCTAACACTACACTAGCAATAAATTAATTAAATAAAATACCTACAATTATCTACAATTAAACCTAACACTACACTATCAATACATTAATTAAATACAATACCTACAAATAACTACAATTAAATAAACTAACTTAAGTACAAAAAATAAAAAAGAACTAAGTTACAAAAAATAAAAAAATATTTACAAACATTAGAAAAATATTACAACAATTTTAAACTAATTACACCTACTCTAAGCCCCTTAATAAAATAACAAAGCCCCCAAAATAAAAAAATGCCCTACCCTATTCTAAATTAAAAAAGTTCAAAGCTCTTTTACCTTACCAGCCCTTAAAAGGACCTTTTGTGGGGCATGCCCCAAAGAATTCAGCTCTTTTACCTGTAAAAAAAAAACATACAATACCTCCCCCCCAACATTAAAACCCACCACCCACATACCCCTAATCTAACCCAAACCCCCCTTAAATAAACCTAACACTAAGCCCCTAAAGATCTTCCTACCTTATCTTCACCTCGCCGGGTATCACCGATCGGTCCTGGCTCCGAAATCTTCATCCAACCCAAGCGGGGGCTGGCGATCCATAATCCTGCGGCTGAAGAGGTCCAGAAGAGGCTCCAAAGTCTTCATCCTATCCGGGAAGAAGAGGCGATCCAGACCGGCAACCATCTTGATCCAAGCGGCATCTTCTATCTTCATCCGATGAGGAACGGCTCCATCGTGAAGACCTCCAGTGCGGATCAATCTTCTTCCTCTGACGTCCAACTGAAGAATGACGGTTCCTTTAAGGGACGTCATCCAAGATGGCGTCCCTCGAATTCCGATTGGCTGATAGGATTTTATCAGCCAATCGGAATTAAGGTAGGAAAATTCTGATTGGCTGATGGAATCAGCCAATCAGAATCAAGTTCAATCCGATTGGCTGATCCAATCAGCCAATCAGATTGAGCTCTCATTCTATTGGCTGTTCCGATCAGCCAATAGAATGCGAGCTCAATCTGATTGGCTGATCGGATCAGCCAATCGGATTGAACTTGATTCTGATTGGCTGATTCCATCAGCCAATCAGAATTTTCCTACCTTAATTCCGATTGGCTGATAGAATCCTATAAGCCAATCGGAATTCGAGGGACGCCATCTTGGATGACGTCCCTTAAAGGAATCGTCATTCTTCAGTTGGACGTCGGAGGAAGAAGATTGATACGCGCTGGAGGTCTTCACGATGGAGCCGTTCCTCATCGGATGAAGATAGAAGATGCAGCTTGGATCAAGATGGTTGCCGGTCTGGATCGCCTCTTCTTCCCGGATAGGATGAAGACTTTGGAGCCTCTTCTGGACCTCTTCAGCCGCAGGATTATGGATCGCCAGCCCCCGCTTGGGTTGGATGAAGATTTCGGAGCCAGGACCGATCAGTGATACCCGGCGAGGTGAAGATAAGGTAGGAAGATCTTCAGGGGCTTAGTGTTAGGTTTATTTAAGGGGGGTTTGGGTTAGATTAGGGGTATGTGGGTGGTGGGTTGTAATGTTGGGGGGGGGTATTGTATGTTTTTTTTTACAGGCAAAAGAGCTGAATTCTTTGGGGCATGCCCCACAAAAGGTCCATTTAAGGGCTGGTAAGGTAAAAGAGCTTTGAACTTTTTTAATTTAGAATAGGGTAGGGCATTTTTTTATTTTGGGGGGCTTTGTTATTTTATTAGGGGGCTTAGAGTAGGTGTAATTAGCTTAAAATTGTTGTAATATTTATCTAATGTTTATAAATATTTTTTTATTTTTTGTAACTTAGTTCTTTTTTATTTTTTGTACTTTAGTTAGTTTATTTAATTGTAGTTATTTGTAGGTATTGTATTTAATTAATGTATTGATAGTGTAGTGTTAGGTTTAATTGTAGGTAATTTGAGGTATTTTATTTAATTTATTTATTGATAGTGTAGTGTTAGGTTTAATTGTAGCTTAGGTTAGGATTTATTTTACAGGTAATTTTGTTATTATTTTAACTAGGTAACTATTAAATAGTTATTAACTATTTAATAGCTATTGTACCTGGTTAAAATAATTACAAAGTTGCCTGTAAAATAAATATTAATCCTAAAATAGCTACAATATAATTATAATTTATATTGTAGCTATATTAGGGTTTATTTTACAGGTAAGTATTTAGCTTTAAATAGGAATAAGTTATTTAATAAGAGTTAATTTATTTCGTTAGAATAAAATTATATTTAACTTAGGGGGGTGTTAGTGTTAGGGTTAGACTTAGCTTTAGGGGTTAATAAATTTATTAGAGTAGCGGTGAGCTCCGATCGGCAGATTAGGGGTTAATACTTGAAGTTAGGTGTCGGCAATGTTAGGGAGGGCAGATTAGGGGTTAATACTATTTCTTATAGGGTTATTGAGGCGGGAGTGAGGCGGATTAGGGGTTAATACATTTATTATAGTAGCGCTCAGGTCCGGTCGGCAGATTAGGGGTTAATAAGTGTAGTTAGGTGGAGGCGACGTTGGGGGCGGCAGATTAGGGGTTAATAAATATAATATAGGGGTCGGCAATGTTAGGGCAGCAGATTAGGGGTACATAGGGATAATGTAGGTGGCGGGGGTGTACGGAGCAGCAGATTAGGGGTTAAAAATAATATGCAGGGGTCAGCGATAGCGGAGGCGGCAGATTAGGGGTTAATAAGTGTAAGGTTAGGGGTGTTTAGACTCGGGGTACATGTTAGAGTGTTAGGTGCAGACGTAGGAAGTGTTTCCCCATAGGAAACAATGGGGCTGCGTTAGGAGCTGAACGCTGCTTTTTTGCAAGTGTTAGGTTTTTTTTCAGCTCAAACAGCCCCATTGTTTTCTATGGGGGAATCATACACGAGCACGTTTTTTAAGCTGGCCGCGTCCGTAAGCACCGCTGGTATCGAGAATTGCAGTGGCGTTAAATTATGCTCTACGCTCCCTTTTTGGAGCCTAACGCACTGAAAACCCAGCCATTCTGTGAACTCTAAATACCAGCGGTATTTAAAAGGTGCGGGGGAAAAAAAGCACGCGTAGCTAACGCACCCCTTTGGCCGCAAAACTCTAAATCTAGGCGCATGTGATAATTAAATTCTATGCTTTAAAGTGTTCATGATATATAGGAATTACTGTGTTATATATAATTTGTTGTTTTAGTGTTGTTTGTGGATTCTGTGCCCTTCCTGAATGAAATCAGTGAATTAGTTTTGTGTTAAGAGATTAGTTTTACAATAAATTGGTAAAGGTGATTGTTGGTGATTTTTTGTGTGACTGTTGTAGTGTCCTAATAGGCAAAATTTCTATTTATACTTGTTTGCCTTTTATTTAGTGTTTGTTTGTAATTTTATATATTCATCTTATGGTTGAATAATGGTATCCATAGGGTAATAATTAAGCCTTGATGTTGAATTAATTTTATGCTTTTTGCATTTTTTACGTAATGTCCTGATCATTGTTTTTAGGTTATTTAAAAAAATGAGCCAAAATGATTTTGTTCATTTAACCCATATGGTTGAACAGTATTCAGTAAGAATATCCATTTGCTTTCTGCACAAAGTAATGTTTTTTACACACATATAAACCCGCAGACATGTATATGTATGTATCTCAAAGTTAAAGGGGCAGTCTAGTCAAAATTAAACTTTCATGATTCAGATAGGGCATGTGATTTTAAACAACTTTCCAATTTACTTCTATTATCTAATTTGCTCAATTCTTTAGATATCCTTTGTTGAAGAAATAGCAATGCACATGTGTGAGCCAATCACACAAGGCCTCTATGTGCAGAAACCGATCAGCAGCTACTGAGCATATCTAGATATGCTTTTCAGCAAGTGATATCAAGAGAATGAAGCAAATGAGATAATAGAAGTAAATTAGAAAGTTGTTTAAAATGATATGCTCTTTCTAAATCACGAAAGAAAAAAATTGGGTTTCATGTCCCTTTAAAGCCCTTTGCCTCATATCTTTTAGCCCTTATAACTTTTTTGTGCAATATCTTTTTGTAATCATTTTTATTAGACAGTGTTTGAGTGTAAGTGTACTGTGTAATTTATTTTTGAGGTGCAACTTTTTAATTTCGTAAAACAGTTTACCACAGCTCTGAGATTGCGTTAATGATTCTAACCAAAACCCAAGCGCAATTGTTTGCGTGCCACTTGTTATCTAGACCTTTATGCAACAACCTCAAAGTGTTTACTGTCCCTTTAAGAGAAAACCAATTATACAGCACACTGTCCCTTGTTTGTGTAGTATACACTGTGATGTGATCATGGCATAAAAATATTCAGAAAAAATAATCCCAGGGTTTATCACTTTAAAATGTGTTTTATTATTTAAAAGGGCTGAGAAACTTGCTTAGTTGGCACCATCTGTTCTGTTTGTGGCATCTATATTTATAGGTTGTACAAGCCCTCTGGTCAAATTTGTTAATTTTGGGAGTAGCCCTTCTTACAGAAGATCATTCATCATAAGACAGGCAATTTGTAATTAAATTGGATCTAACATCTAAAACTGTGTTATTTATTTTAAAGGTACAACAATTTGTGAATGTAAATATTTCATATAGATGGTTGTAACTTGAATTATGGCTATAATCTAACAAGAAAACATGTTTTTCTTACACTTGGATTGAAGAAACACTAAGAACTGTTAGAAACCGGATATTTTTTTTTTATAAATCTTTATTTATAACCAATGAAAGGTACAAGAATTAAATACAAATTGTATTCTCAATCCACCACGCAGGGTGTGGAGATATACACAAAAAAAAGCAATGGTACATTATATTCAAATAGCATACAATTGAAAATATAATAATAGACATCTTCAAATGATTAATAAATGTAAAAGCAGAAAAAAGTACTGCAGTATTGGGATTTTCTAAAATTATTAAAACAAACAAAAATACAAAAATACAAACAAACGAAACAGGACAAGACAAGACAAGTCAAGACGAGACAAAACAAGACGAGACAAAAACAAGACAAGACAAAACAAAACAAAAAAAAAAGGGGGGGGGAGGGAGAACCCCCCCCCCCAACCTCTTCCTCCTCCTCTCCCACAATCCCTTCCCCTCACCACCTATCCACAGAGCCCCATAGTTACCACAAGGAGAGAATCAGAAATATCCTATCTGTACCTGCTAGGTAATTCGCCTCTTAACATAGCTTCTTCCAAAAAGTTGGAACCATAAAATGGGCGCATTATCTGTAGTTGAGTTGCCTCAGGAAATGACGAAATAAAGGGTAACCATCTTGAAAAGAAACGTTTACTTCTCGTTTCCAGATTATCAGTAGTGTCATATTGCTCTAAAGTCATTTGGTTTAACAAAATATTTTTAAATTCAGCCACCCGTGGGCTTTTTTTTTAAATCCACTGCTTCAAAATTAAATTCCTTCCTGATAAAATTACAATATTCAAAAATGTATTAACACCTGTTTGGGTAGAGTTGTTTATAAGAAAGAATATATGGACATCTTGTAATTTAAATTTACAGTTACACAATTTTTCGAACCAGAAATTTATTTTACACCAAAATTTTTGGATTTTAGGGCATTTCCAGAAGTAGTGATATATATCAGCTGCTGGAAATCTACATTTACTACAGTTATTTATTAGCTGTCTTCCCCATTTAGCTGTCAATGCTGGTGTAATATATGTCATATTCAACATCTTTACATGTGATTCTCTCCAAGAAATGGAGGCTGTGGTGGAGTCGACCAGAGCAAGGCTATCTTGGATTATATCTAATTGAGGCATTATACTCAGAAAATCCCACTTATTTACAATTCGAGTTAAATTAGCTGCACCCTGATATCCCTTTAACGTTTTATATAGAACAGATATCGCTCTTTTTCCACTTCTATAGAGTTCAATGATAGGAGATAATCTATCCCATGAATTTAAATTAGATTGAATTTGTGTTAAATCATGAAGATAGTGTCTTACTTGTAATTAAGCAAAAAATTGTTTGTTGGGAATATTAAATTCCCTTTGAAGCTCGTTAAAGGGTTTACAGACCAACTCAGAGTCAAGAAGTTGTGCATAGTATACCAAACCATTATCTTCCCAGCTTTTAAAAACCTTGGAATTTAGAGCATCGGGAAATTCGCTATTTCCATTAATAGGAAGACATTTGGAAGAGGAGGAGTCAATCCCCAGACAGTTGCAGATTTTTTTCCAGGCTAAGAGGATATTTCTTGTACTTGTAGAGTGTTTAATTTTTTCTGGCAATTTAACCTTTTCCAGATGCAGCAGGGCTTTCAGCGAATAAGGTTTAAGGGATTGCTGGTCCAAAGATAGAGGGGTGTAATAATCAGAGTCTGTAATCCAGTCGAATGCAAACTTACCTAAACAAGCCCAATTGTAAATTTCAATATCAGGAAGGGCTAAACCGCCTTTATCCCTTGGGAGTGTCAATCTGTAATGCGACAGGGCTGTCCTCTTTCCATTCCACAAGAATTTTGTACATATTTGTCTGAAAAACACAAGATCCCTCCTGGGAACAAACAGAGGAATACTCTGCATTACATAAAGAATTTTAGGAAAAATCATCATCTTTCTCAGATTAATCTTTCCGGACAGTGAAAGAGGAAATTTCGACCAGTTTAACAGATCATTATGAATTTCATCCCATAATGGGGTAAAATTCAAGTTGTACCACTCATTAGGGTTTTTAGATAATTTAATACCTAAGTATTTAATAGAACTATTTGCTATTGAAAAAGGAATTTCCTGTAAACCGTTTCTGTGTTTATAAAGCCACAATATTTCAGATTTGTGACGATTAACTTTATAACCTGAAAACGTACCATAGTCCTCCAGAATTTTTAAAATAAGTGGGATATTCCTCTTTGAGTCTTTTAAAAAAATCAATAGATCATCTGCATATAGAGTATTACCTGGGTGTTCCCTATAGAGATACCCTCAAGTTCCTTTCTAAGAAGTAGTGCTAGTGGTTCAATGGCGAGATTGAATAAATAGGGGGAAAGAGGACAACCCTGTCTAGTTCCTTTATGAAGGAAAATAGGTGTGGTAGGAAGTCCATTGACTAAGATAGAAGCACTAGAATTATTATAGATTAACTGTATAAAATTTAAAAAAGCACCCTTTAAACCAAATCTTTCTAACTTGAATAATAAATGATCCCATGTAATTGTATCAAACGCTTTTTCCGCATCAATCGTTAGAATGGCAAAATCAGTTGGTAATTTACTATTCTCTTTTCTACGTTTTTCCCAAAAAAACTCTATTACAGACTGCAGCTTCATTAAATTGTTAGTCGAATTCCTCCCTGACATAAATCCGGTTTGATCCTTATGTATCAGTAAATGCATAACCGGCTTTAAGCGTTGTGCTATTATACCTGTTAACAATTTATAGTTGTTATTTAGTAACGAAATTGGTCTATAGGACTCAATTTGTTCTGGGTCCTTATCTTTTTTAAGGATCAGAGAGACTAAAGAAGATGTAAAAAGATTAGAATGCAATAAACCTAAGGAGAAGTAATGATTAAACAATTTCTCTAATGTTTGCCGAATGTTTTCCTCTAATAACTTATACAGTTCTATAGGAAGCTGGTCTGGGCCAGGGGCCTTATTAGATGGAGCTGTTTGGATGGCTTGAATTATCTCTTCCTCTGTAATTGGAGCATTAATTCTATCCAGATGTTCGCTGGAAATTTGCGGGATATTAATTTTATCCCAAAAAGCTTGCTTAATCTGATAGTTAATCGGAACATCTAAAAAAAACTTGAACAAAGTAGTCTCTTACATGGTTTCTTATAAGTTGTATGTCTGCTATTTTATCATTATTCACCTTAATAGATTCAATTGTCTGTTTCCTTTGTTTATGCTTGACCAAGTTCGCTAGGAATTTCCCTGCCCTTCCTCCATGTCTATAGTAAAATGACCGTGATCTTAAATCTTCAGCTTTGACTTTTTGATTTAAAAAGATATCTCTTTCCTGTCTTCTCTGGGTATATTTCTCCCAATTTTCTTTGGATGGACTATTAATGTATAGATTAAAGGCATTGCAGAGTTGATTAGATAACTGAACATCGCGCGCTTGTGTTTTTCGCTTTTTTAGTATCATATAAGCCTTGATTTCTCCCCTAATAACAGCCTTAAGGGACTCCCACAAAATTTCAATTTTATTTAGGTAATGAGAATTAAATTTATCAAATTCTTTCCAGCGAGTCTGTAACCAATTTTTAAAATGAGTATCAGAAACTAAATTCCTAGGGGAAAAAAATCTGCCAATATTATTTAGAATATGCGCCCTAATGTCTAAATCTAATAAGATGATCACATGATCTGAAAGAGCGGTTTCTTTAATATCAGCTCTGGATTTTAACCCCAGAACTTTCCCATTTACAAAAAAAGTATCTATTCTGGATAGAGTCTGGTGAGATTTAGATTCACATGTATACATTTTACTGTC
Organism: Bombina bombina; assembly: GCF_027579735.1. NCBI lineage: Eukaryota > Metazoa > Chordata > Amphibia > Anura > Bombinatoridae > Bombina > Bombina bombina. Next base: position 131,932,845 of record NC_069506.1, read on the forward strand.
TGGATTTTGAATCCTCCATAGAGCGTTTAGATCTAGATTAGTAGTAAAATTTCTTAACAGCCTTGCTTCCAATTTGCTATTACGGTTTTGAGTTGATTTAAGTCTATCCAAAGCTGGGAACATAACTGCGTTAAAGTCGCCTGCTACAACAAGATATTCGGAGCAAGACTGCAAGAGCTTGACTTGCAGGCTATCCCAGAATTTTTTATCTGGTTTATTTGGTCCATATAAATTACATATAACCAATTTCATACCCTCTATCTCCAGATGCAGTAAAATATATCTTTCCTCTTTATCAAGTTCCTGAGAAAGAATTCTATAGGACAAATGTTTATTAAATAGAAAGGCCACTCCTTTCTTCCGTGCACTACATGGTGTTGCTATCACCTCACCTACCCAGCGTGTTTTTAATTTAGGAATTTCTTGACTTTAAATGAGTTTCCTGTAGCAGGACAATATCTGCATTATGTTTTTTTTTAACAAACTCAAAATGCCTTTACGCTTGATAGGTGAGGTGATGCCCCCTACGTTCCAAGATGCTATTCTAATACTATCTTTCATCAATGAAGCCTTATATAAGTGTGAGAGAGGGAGAGGGGAGAGAGAAAAAAAAAAGAGAAGAAAAAAACAAACAAAAAAAAAACAACACCACACAACAGATAAACACACAAACATTAAAATATGCTTGCAAAACCTAGCTTCCCACCTTACTGTTATACATTTACTGTATCCTTGCGTGCAGTCTGTTCCAACAGACTGTGGGATAATTAAAAAAACAAAAAAACTCTGCCTAGATTGCTCAAAACTAGACCATTTATATAATAGGAAAGAAGTGTAGTTATTTAAGCTTACTTTTAAACAGATATTATTCTCTTTATTCTTACTCATAAAAAAGTGAGCAGGTGCAATACAAATATGTTGATAAATCCAAGTAAATAAATACTAAAAAAGAGGGAGAAAAGAAAAACAACAACAAAAAAATGGTCTTTGCCCAAAGCCTGTGTTAAATGTGGAAATACTCAAAGCAATAGTGTGGCATGCCAAACCAACCTTATCTAGTTTCAAAACATCATTAAGGATCCGAATGTGCATTAATAAAGGAAAGAAAAAAAAGAAAAAAAAACACAAAAAAGAGACATAGCATATTACTTATCGGATCAAATTTACTAGTATTATGTTTCTTACTTTGAGAATTACTCAAAGTCTTCCAAAATTGTGAGTTTAGCCATACCCTCATGGTAATAAAGTGAATACTTTAAAGTAAAAAAAAAAAAAAAAAGTATATCTAACACAACATCCCAACCTAGATAACAAAAAATATTTATGTGTTACTTGCCTAACGTGTATAAGGTATAAATAAGTGAACACAGTGCATCCAGAATAGTTACAAGGATCCTTAGATAATACCCTCAAATGGTAAAGAGTTAAGTGGATATCCTTGCTAATTAAGTAAAAAAGACTAACCAGAAAAAAAAACAGAAACCTATCCATCATGACTAACACATTTTCACATTCAAAATTGCAGCCCTTAAATTACCAGTTGTGGAAAGTTTTCCGCAATAAATGCATTCGCCTCTTCAACATTATTTAACACAATTGATCTATCCTTATCTATAAGTTTAATCTTGGCTGGATATAGTAGTATTGCTTGCATACCAGCTTTGATTACCTTAGTACATATAGGTGCCATATTGCTCCTCTTTTGAGAGGTTTCTGAAGAATAATCTTGAAATATCAATATTCTGTGAGTGCCAAGCATTAATGGAAATTTCTTTCTATAACTCCTTAGCGTGTTAATCTTGTCTTGAAAACTTAAGTATTTGGCTATTACTGGGCGTGCTCTTGTATTCCTGTGCCTGGACTCTCTTAAAGGGCCTGTCCTGTGAGCTCTTTCTATTTGCATAGAAGACAATCCCAGAATTTGAGGTAGGTCGACCGACACAAATTGTAACAGGTCTTGAAACTCAGAGGTTTCCGGAACACCAATAATTCTGAGATTGTTTCTGCGCAATCAGTCTTCAAGATCGTTTAATCTTATCTGGGTTATTTTGTTTTGTGTTAACTGAGATTGCAAAACCTGCTCTATTTTATGATTCGAATCCTCTAGGATAGAAATCCTATCTTCAGCCTCCTTCATTCTTTTAGGGAATTGTTTAACCTCCTCCTCAAACTGGGGTAGTAAGAGCTCAGCTATTTGTTTAACAATACTTTGAGAATCCAAATTACTTAAAGTTATACTCGAGGTATCAGCAGAGCTTTCAGTCCAACTATCATTAATATTTTTGCCCTTCTTTTCTTTCACTTTAGCCGGCATGGCAGGGGATTTATTTTTACCTGAGAGAACAAACTTTTCCATGAATAAACATTAGAGAAAATACCAAATATGAAGAAAAAATTGTTAAATAAAATACAAATTAATATAGCTTAACCATAGAATATTTAAGCAGTTAACCTGCACCCATTAAGGAGAGAAGAAAACAAAATTCAACGTTTAACAAGACAAAGCAGAAGTACTCAAAAAACTATTTATATGGAAATCCAGAAAAGTCCCTGCTTTAGCTTGAATGTCTCCTTTTGGGAATAATACTTAAAACATCCCCGGTTTTAATCTTTCAGCAGGAGATAATATGCAGGACTTAATATTTAAAGGCCAGTTAACCTAGAGGAGCAGATAGAAGACAGTAGAACTCAGGTCAATCTTGATATCTGATAACAGCTAATAACCAGAAAGAGCTTATTTAGTGTAAAATTCACTTCTTTTCTTCTTCTCCTTGTTATAAGGTGGTCTAACACGACCAGCAAAAGAGAGTGATCACACAACAGGTCTATCCTCAAAACTTAGGCCAGAAAGTAGAAACGATCTTGTTTAAGTAGAATTATTGGATAATGGTATTCAGGTTCAATCACAAAAAAAAGAAAAAAAAAACAGTTTAGGCAGTTATGCTGACGTGTAATTCTTGACTGCAGTGTACTTGACAAAATGGATTCAGCAGTCTATTCAAAGTTCCATATATATGCTTGACCATAAACAGCATTAGAAACACTCTAGCCAGATTTGAAGCCAGGTGACTTAGCTTAGATTTGTGCTTGCTTAAGCTTTCCTTCTTTCTCCTTCCCCTTCCTTTTCTTTCCCTTTTTCTTTCTTTCCTTTCTTTTTTCCTCCCAATAGGGGGACAGGTATAACCCTGTTGAACCTCAAGGGTGTAAAACGTGAGATAGCAAGTTCCCTCCTTTGGGGTAGTAAATCAGAAATGTGAATTCCCACAGGTCACTATAGAATCTTTACTGGTGACTCTGGGTTTGTATCACAAAAATAAGGCAGCATAAAAAGAAGACATAGCTTTTTTTTTTTTTTTGAATGGTCAAAGCAAACACTATCGGCTAGATTTAGAGTTTTGTCGGTAACGACCCGCGTAGCTAATGCATGCTTTTTACCCCCCCAACCTTTTAAATACCGCTGGTATTTAGAGTTCACAGAATGGCTGCGTTTTCAGTGTGTTAGGCTCCAAAAAAGGAGCGTAGAGCATAATTTACTGCCGCTGCAACTCTCGATACCAGCGGTGCTTACGGACGCGGCCAGCTTCAAAAACGTGCTCGTGCACGATTCCCCCATAGGAAACAATGGGGCAGTTTGAGCTGAAAAAAAACCTAACACCTTCAAAAAAGCAGCGTTAAGCTCCTAATGCAGCCCCATTGTTTCCTATGGGGAAACACTTCCTAAATCTGCACCTTACACCCTAACATGTACCCCGAGTCTAAACACCCCTAACTTTACACTTATTAACCTCTTATCTGCCACCCCCGCTATCGCTGACCCCTGCATATTATTATTAACCCCTAATCTGCCGCTCCGTACACCGCCGCAACCTACATTATTCCTATGTACCCCTAATCTGCTGCCCATAACACCGCCGACCCCTATATTATATTTATTAACCCCTAATCTGCCCCCCACAACGTCGCCTCCACCTACCTACAATTATTAACCCCTAATCTGCTGACCGGACCTCGCCGCTACTATAATAAATGTATTAACCCCTAATCCGCCTCACTAACCCTATAATAAATAGTATTAACCCCTAATCTGCCCTCCCTAACATCGCCGACACCTAACTTCAATTATTAACCCCTAATCTGCCGACCGGACCTCGCCGCTATTCTAATAAATTTTTTAACCCCTAAAGCTAAGTCTAACCCTAACCCTAACACCCCCCTAAGTTAAATATAATTTAAATCTAACGAAATAAATTAACTCTTATTAAATAAATTATTCCTATTTAAAGCTAAATACTTACCTGTAAAATAAACCCTAATGTAGCTACAATATAAATAATAATTATATTGTAGCTATTTTAGGATTTATATTTATTTTACAGGCAACTTTGTATTTATTTTAACCAGGTACAATAGCTATTAAATAGTTAAGAACTATTTAATAGCTACCTAGTTAAAATAATTACAAACTTACCTGTAAAATAAATCCTAACCTAAGTTACAATTAAACCTAACACTACACTAGCAATAAATTAATTAAATAAAATACCTACAATTATCTACAATTAAACCTAACACTACACTATCAATAAATAAATTAAATAAAATACCTACAAATAAATACAATTAAATAAACTAACTAAAGTACAAAAAATAAAAAAATTAATTACAAACATAATAAAAATATTACAACAATTTTAAGCTAATTACACCTACTCTAAGCCCCTAATAAAATAACAAAGCCCCCCAAAATAAAAAAATTAAAATAGAAAAGCTCTTACCTTTTGCGGGGCATACCCCAAAGAATTCAGCTCTTTTGCCTGTAAAAAAAACCATACAATACCCCCCCCAACATTACAACCCACCACCCACATACCCCTAATCTAACCCAAACCCCCCTTAAATAAACCTAACACTAAGCCCCTGAAGATCTTCCTACCTTGTCTTCATCATGCCAGGTATCACCGATCGCTCCAGGCTCCGAAATCTTCATCCAAGCCCAAGCGGGGGCTGGAGATCCATCATCCGGCTGAAGTCTTCTATCAAGCGACGGCTGAAGAGGTCCAGAAGAGGCTCCAAAGTCTTCATGCTATCTGGGCAGAAGAGTAGATCCGGACCGGCAACCATCTTCTTCCAAGCGGTGACAAGCGGCTCCATGTTGAAGACCTCCGGCGCGGATCCATCCTCTTCTTGCAACGTCCTAAGTCCAAATGAAGGTTCCTTTAAATGACGTCATCCATGATGGCGTCCCTCGAATTCCGATTGGCTGATAGGATTCTATAAGCCAATCGGAATTAAGGTAGGAGCCTCTAACGCTGGTTTTGACGGCTACCACCAAACTCTAAATCTAGGCGTAAGTATTCACTAGGCCGCTACTGCATCAGCCCAAGAACAATCTTTTAGCTAAGCTTCTCCTTTAAGGGCACTGGTTTCAAAATAACCCTTTACTATTATAAGGCAGTTCTTTGTTAGAATCTTGCTCATTTGCAGGGCCGCCACTAGAAATTTTGGGGCCCCTGACTTAACCATTGATCAGGCCCCCCCCTCCTTTGACATGTGCAATTTTTGACCAAGTGAATAAAATGTATATGCACTTTATTCTTAAGTGTCTATTTAAACTTGGAAATGTTGTAAAGGTAGTAACATACAAACACACAGACACACTCTTACACTGAAACACACACACACTCACACATAAGGATTCACATATAGACTCTCTAGCAGACACGCAAAGAAACACACTCCGACACAGACACCCAAACAGACACTCAGCACTTGTTTACATTGACCTGACAAGTAATGAGGTAAACTACAGTTTTGTAAAAAAAAAAAAGGAGATTTAGAAAACAAAATATGGAGTACTGATTATCTTTTTTGTAAAGGAAGATGCCAACTAAATGATGACAACAGCATGCAGTGGCTGAAAGGAAGGGCCCTGAACTGCCTAAACAATAATTTAAAGGTTAAATGGTAGATTGGTTAATTCCGGAAAGGTCTCATTAGTCTCAAAGTCTGTAGAAAGATGGGAATAATCAGTAGTAAGGTCAAAATGTCCTAAAAAGGAACAGACAAAGGACACACACACTCAAACACACAAAGACATACACACACACACACACACAGAGACACCCACAGAAAACACACAAAGACATACACACACAGAGAGACAACCACATAAAACACATAAAGACATACATTCACACACCCTCACTGAGACATCCACAGAAAACACACAAAGACATACACACACCCTCACAGAGACACCCACAGAAAACACCCACCCTCACAGAGATATCTACAGAAAACACAGACATACACACCCACCCTCACAGAGGCATCCAGAGAAAATACACAAAGACAAACATACACACACCCTCACAGAGACATCCATATAAAAAGCTCAAAGACATATGCATGCACACACCCTCACTGACATCCACAGAAAATGCACAAAGACATACACACCCACCCTCACAGAGAGACCCACAGAAAAAAAATACATACACACTCATAGAGACACAAACCAAAGCACAAAGACATACACACAGACACCCACAGAAACACTCACAGGAGGAAACATTTATGCACATTGCATCCCCTAAATCAACGTTGTTTGACATGCATGATAAAAAAAATTGTAGAAATTAAGAGATCACTTTTTAAATAATCATATTTGTAAATGTGCAAACAAAAATAATTCTGTGAATTCAAAATTGCACATTAATGATCTGGGTAGATGGCTAGATGAAGAAAAGTACTTTTAAAAGGTTGACATATGTTTGTATGATTTTTCCCCATTTTTCCCAACCAAGAGCACCACTTCAAATATAGTGTACAAATGTTCCCATCTGTTAGCTGTACTTATGGATTTTGAAAATGCTGTACTCTATATGGTCTTGGTGGAACCATAAGCTGTGGTACGCACACACTGTACAAACAAAGTGCCAAGTCTGTCTCACACTGTGCATAGTGGTTTAGTGCACACCTTGTACTAACATCTCCCATGCTAAATTAGCACTCTTCTGTAGTACCCACTGGTGGCTGCCAAAAAGGGGGCCCTCATGGGGCCCCCTTGGCCCATTGGGCCCCTGACAGGAGTCACCCCTGTCACCCCCTGATGGCGGCCCTGCTCATTTGTCCAGAAACTTGTACTCCCCACAGAAAAAGTGTTTAAAGTCCCAGGAAAGCAACTCAGATGAAAATAAAATAAGAACAGTCTTACCAACTTGTGAGCATGTATAGCTCTGAGCTGTCCCAAGCTACTTTCTCCACAGCTTCCACCCAGGATAAACGAGTCATCTGTGAGGAGGTAGGCAGGAAGATAGAGCAGGATCTATACCCAGAACCGGCTGGGGTTTGAAGATGATGAGCGGGTTCTTGCCGTGTAGCTTTTTTATTTTCAGCCTGCTTGCAGAGGATTCACAGGTTGCAATAGCGGCTTTGCAATTAGCCCAGACCACGGACCAGGACTACGTCTATGATGAGATCCGGATAATAGCAGTCGTATGTCAGAGGCTGTTCAATCTCCTCCGCGAGGAGACCCCAGGCGCTTCAAAGCTGGATGGCGCCAAGGGGGTACAATGTTAGGCAGCAGTAAGGCTTCGTGCTCCGGCCTTGCTCAGAGCGCCCTCACTACACGCGCATCACGCACGACGTGTAGCTCCGCCCCTTCCGGATCCAAAAAAGAAACCAGATATTTTAGGACATATTTTTTTTCATGTGTTCTTGAAAAAATATACAAAATGTGAACATGAAAATAAGACATGGCCAATTGATGCAAAGAGTGGCCAACCGGAACATAGGACTTTATTTAGGAAGCTGTAACCTTGGGAGAGCCAGCAGCCAATAGTAAAGAAGCAGCAGTCATCTGATCGCTGCTTAAAGGGACATTAAACCCAAACATTTTCTTTCATGATTCTTTCATGATTTAGATAGAGAATATAATTTTAAATAACATTCAAATTTACTTCTATTATCTAATTTGCTTTATTCTTTAGATATCCTTTGTTGAATAAATAGAAATGCACATTGGTGAGCCAATCACGCAAGGCATCTATATGCAGTGACCAATCAGTAGCTATTGAGCCTAGATATCTAGATATGCTTTTCAGCAAAGGTAATCAAGAGAATGAAGCAAGTTAGATAATAGAAGTAAATTAGAAAGTTGTTTAAAATTGCATTCTCTTTCTAAACCATGAAAGAAAATTTTGGGGTTTAATGTCCCTTTAACCTATACACCAACTCTTAGCTATCCATTTGCTATCAATGCAGGGTGATTGACAGACCCTGCTTGCACACGATTGGCCAAATGTGAGCACAAGGAGGGGCTTGTGCAAGTATAAATGTAGGCAGCGTATTGCTGCCCTCTAGCCGCGATGCCAAGTGGGCAGGTTTGGAGATGCTCGTCTTTGTCCACCCAGCATTAGATAAATCTAGCCTATAGTATTGTCCAGCTGGAAGAGTATGCAGGTGTGAGGGGCTAATGGCCAGGAGTACACTATTTAATATTTATTTACAGTTCTAAGTTTCATGTTACATGCTTTTTAGAAAGACAGTAGGCTTTTTCATCTTCTTTAAAAGACATAATGTAAAGAGAACTGACTGGTAATTTGACACTGATTTTCATTTCAAATAACTTTCCACTTTATTTCTATTATCTAATTTATTGAGTTCTCTTTTTATCCTTTACTGAAAAGTATACCTAAATAAGCTCGGAAGCTGTTGATTGGTGGCTGAACATATATGCATCTTTTCATTGGCTTTTAGCCAACTCCCAGTAGTGCTTTGTTCTTCCTTCATTAAAGAATAACAAGAGAATGAAGCAAATTACATAATAGAAGTAAACTGGAAAGTTGTTAGAAATGATATGCTCTATCTGAATTGTGAAAGAAACATTTTCGGTTTCTTATTTTTTTTTTTATTTCTTTTAATCGAAGAAACAAGGGGTACATTGATACAATATTGTGAGGGAAAACAGAATGTAAAACATTTGTCAGTCTCATAGGGGAAAAAAGCAAAATACAAAACACTTTGGCCCCTATTTATCAAAGGTCTTGCGGACCTGATCCGACAGTTCAGGTCCGCAAGAACTCGCTAAATGCGGAGAGCAATACACTCTCCGCATTTAACATTGCAAAAGCAGCTCACAAGAGCTGCTGGTGCAACGCTGCCCCCTGCAGACTCACGGCCAATGGGCCGCCAGCAGGGGGGTGTCAATCAACCCGATCGTACTCGATCGGGTTGTATTGTGGCGATTCCTGTCCGCCTGCTCAGAGCAGATGGATAGGGTTATGGAGCAGCGGTCTTTGTGACCGCTGCTTCATAACTGCTGTTTCTGGCGAGTCTGAAGACTCGCCAGAAACACGGGCCGTCAAGCTCCTTTCGGAGCTTGATAGATAGGCCCCTTTGTCTTCAAGTGTAGTCAACACTTTTTACAGTCTATGGGGCCGATTTATTAAAGTGCAGACGGACATGATGCGAAGTAGCGTATCATGTCCGCCACACATCGATAGCATACGCTGTCGGCATTTATCATTGCACAAGCAGTTCTTGTGAACTGCTTGTGCAATGCCACCCCCTGCACATTCCCTGCCAATCGGCCGCTATCGGGGTGCCAATCAGCCCGATCGTATAGGATCGTGCGTATTGATGTCCGCAGCCTCAGAGCAGGCGAACAAGTTATGGAGCATGGGTCTTAAAGGCTCGCGCGGAAACAGGGGCATCCATTCGGATCTTGATAATTCGGCCCCATTATGTCAAATAAGAGACCAAATCAAGGTTAAGTACTCAACCCTCTTACCCAAGTCGCTATTTCATATGTACCCATTGAAGTTTGTTTTTTTATAGTATTTTAGACAGTAACAAAATATACCAAAAGCAAAACAAAACAAGCAACAAAAACAATAGCAAAAAATAAAATAAAAAAAATTGGGGTTTCATGTCCCTTTTTTATTTTTTTTATAGATAATGTACACATGTGCTTATAGATGTACTATAAGGGGAAATAATTGATTACAGGGAGGACTGGATTGTGACAGTGCTTGGTGTATGACAACTGTCTATGTCAGAACAATCACATTATACCAGCACATAATTCAGTTAGAATAAAACTATCAATGTCAGAATTTCCCTGGCTAATCACAAAGTTTGCTCTATAATTATTTCACAATAAAAATAAGCAAAATGATTACTTCATTACTTGCATTTGAATATTGCATGCGGACATGACAATGAGTATTTTGCCATTTGAGCCCCAAAAAGAAAAAAATATTTAAACCTTAAAGGGACACTCAAGTTAAAATTAAACTGTCAGGATTCAGATGCAGCATGCAATTTTAAATGTGCACAGTCTTTTTATATTTATACTTTTTGAGTCCCCAGCTCCTACTGAGCATGTGCAAGAACTCACAGAATATACGTATATGCATTTGTGATTGGCTGATGGCTGTCATATGATACAGAAGGAGTGGAAATAAACATAAGTTAAAAATGTATCAGAAACAAATCATTTACTCATTTGAAGTATAGACTAAGTGCTATTGCATTGTCTTTTTAGCATGCATTTGTTTATTATGCAAATCTACTGTATTTACTGTAAGGATTTACAATCTACTAAAACAATATTTTGCATAGGACCAATGTAAAATATTAATTTGTGAATATGCTGGTTTTAGTATTTTGGGTAAAAGGGACTCAAAATAGCCAGTAAAGTTAGCTTATTAAAAATGACTTCTGTTATCTTCTGCCATTGTAATCTCGGCATAAATTGGGAGAATTGATTGAAAAATTTGAAGTTTTTCTAGGCATAAAATAGCAAAGCACAGAAGCACAACAAATGTTTTTCTGATGAAAAGTCTACTCTGTTTAGAGATTTCCTGATTATATTACAAACAATGGGGCATATTTAACAATGTGCGAGCGGACATGATACGAAATAACGTATCATGTCCACCGCACATCGATAAATGCCAACAGCATACACTGTCGGCATTTATCATTGCTCCAGCAGTTCTTGTAAACTGCTGGTGCAATGCCACCCCCTGCAGATTCGCGGCCAATCAAATACAATCGGGTTGATATCTGTCCGCCGCAATGAAATTCTAATACCACACACTTTTCGGCTGCCCACTTCAGAAGTTTTATTATTTTATTTTTTTGGTGAACTAACGGTTTAACCTGTTCTCCAATTGGCGCTCTAGCCACAAAAAGAAATACAGAAATTAAAAATTGCGTGAGTGCCCTATGGCTAGAGCGATAATTGGACAGTTCAAACCACTAGCTAAAAAGAAAACTATAACTTTTGAAGTTTCATTGCTATATTCAAAAGTAAATGATAATGTATCTTCATTAAAATTAATGAATTAAAGTCCATCAAAATAGTGACATGAAATCCAAAAAATTTATTTCATGATTCCATCAGTGCATACAATTTTTTTTTTATTCCGAGAAGTGAAATAGTAGTACAATTAGCACCTTCATCCCATCACGCAGGGTGGGGAGGTAGCCATGAACCAAAGAGAAGTACAAACAGTAAAATGAATTAACGTTTTTTTCTTTTTAACCAACAAAAACTTAAAAAGTTGTCATTGTAACAAACTGAGGTTGTAATAAGGTCTAATGTTAGATCACATTCTTGGGGTTTTCAGTATAAAGAAAATAAGAAACATTCAATTCATGAAATGAAGTACAGCAAAAACAGCTGAGTATTCTGGTTCAAAAACAGAACAATAAAATAGAAACAGCAAGAAGTTCCACCTGGGCTTATCTGCCCCTAGATGACACAGTATGAGAAAAAAAAAGTAAATATTTAGAGGGACTAGGCCATTTTCCATTATATGACATAAACCTGTCTGGCTAACTTCCCCTGTTAATCGGGAGTTAGACATTCTGCCCTTTAGCCTTTTAGCTTTCTTCATAGCTTCATATAAAAGAAGAAGAAGAAAAGAAAAAAGAGAAGAGAGAGAGAGGAAGAAAAAAAAAGAGAGAAAGAAAGGGGAAAAGACAGAGAGGGAAAAAAAAAAAAAAAAAAATGTCTCTTCCTTTCCCTCTCCCTCCCCTCCTCCATTATCAGGATCTTAACGGGTGCTGTGTTGTCTACCAAATTCCTAGCAGAACTAATTCAGTATCTTTGAAAGGGTAAATTATATATTCAATCTTGCTGGGGGAGAGAGCTTTAATAAAATGAGACCACTTAGAGAAGAAACTTCTGACTTCTCTGTCATTTTGCAAATTAGTATCAACTTGTTCGATGATACATTGCTTCTTTAGGCAGTTTTTTACTTCTGTTATGCTTGGAATTGTTTTTGTTTTCCATTTTTTTAAGATCAGATATCTAACCACTAGGATGACCATACTTGTAGTTTTATTGTTATCGTATGTTGAGTCTGGGTTATCAGCAAGGAACACTATCCTCCTGGAAGAAAAAGAGAAGGAAGGAACTTTGACAATGTTATTGAGCCAGTATTGTATTCTCAGCCAGAAATTCTGGATTTTTGGGCAGTCCCATATTATATGCAGAAGGCTAGCGGCCGCAAACGAGCACTTTGGGCATTTATTGAACCCAGTATTTAAACATTTAGATCCCTTTTCTGGGGTGAAGTAAGTCATATGTATAAGCCTTACATGTGATTCCCTCCAGGTTGCAGAAAGGGTGACACGGGAGACTTCATGGATCGAGGAGGTAAGTAGGGCTGGGTCTAAAGAGTCCTGTCGAAGCATTAAGGCCCATTTAGAATGAAGTTTGTCCATAGTATCAGGGCCTTTGAATGAGATCAAAGTTTGGTAAATGAATGAGATTGAGGTGACTCCATTCTTAACTAATGTTAACCAGTTCTCTACGTCACCTAGTGACCAATCCCAGCCATAATTAGCCACCTGTTTGAGAGCAAAATGCCTCACCTGAAGGTACACAAAGAAGTCTTGGTTGGGAATATGGAATTCCTCCTTGAGAGAACTGAAAGTCTTTATGCATCTTCTTTCAAAGTCAAGGAGTTGTTCAACCTTTGCCAGGCCCAGGGTTGCCCAGTTAGAAAATAAAGCTGACTGCATTCCTGGGGAAAACTGAGAGTTATTCGTTATTGGGGCATATCTGGAGATCTCAGATCTGGTGCGAAGAGAGAAACAAATCTTCCTCCACATATATATTGGGTTACAAATAGATCTTATCTTTTTTAGTTCAATGGGAAGTGTTTTACCACTGCAATGGATTAGAGCTGTCAGTGCGAATGGCTATACTATACTACTCTCTACTTCACCATTTGTTACGTAGTTACTATTGGTAGTCCAATCTGCTACAATTCATGCCAAGAATACTTGATTATATGTTCGGAGATCAGGGAGTGATAGTCCCCCTAGATTTCTAGGTAACGCTAATCTAGCTAACAAAATTCTTGATTTTTTATTCTGCTAAATGAATGATCGCAACACTGCGTTGAATGATGAAATGTCTTTTGGTTTGAGAAGCAAAGGGGTATTCTGGAGAACATAAAGAACTCTGGGGAGAAGAGTCATTTTAAATAGGGCTATGCGCCCCGACAGCGAGAGAGGGAGATTCTGCCAATTTTTTAAAGTTTCTTTTACGTTATTAAGAACAGGAAGTATATTCAAAGTGTACCAGTTGTCGGGGTTAGATGATATCCAGATACCTAGGTATTTGAATGAATCCTGCACAATGTTAAACGGAATAGATGATAGTGAATCCTTAGTCTGTTTAACCCAAAGTAACTCTAATTTTGCGGCGTTGACACTATAACCTGAGAATGAGCCAAACTGATGAATTATTGTAAGAAGTTTTGGTATATTTCTGGAAGTGTTAGATATGTATATTAAAACATCATCTGCATATAATGCAATTTGTAATGTTTTTTTGTTGATTTTAATCCCTTCTAGCTGTTGCCGGATTTGTATCACGAGGGGTTCAATAGCTAAGTCAAACAGGAGCGGGGAAAGAGGACACCCCTGCCTCGTGCCCCTCTCTAAATTAATAGTCTGTGTAGGGAGACCATTTACTATTATTCTCGTGGAGGCGTTTTTATACAAGTTATTAACAAAACTCAGAAAGTGACCAATAATTCCAAAATGTTCTAAAGTATATAGGATATGGTCATGATGTACCGAGTCGAACGCCTTTTCCGCGTCAATTGAAATAATTGCCATATCTGGGGTGTCCTCTCTCGTCGCCTCCTGCTGCCTTTCTTTGGCCTTGAAGTAATCTATTACAAGAAATACCTCTCTTATTTTGGCTGAGGAATTACGCCTCAGCAAAAAGCCAGCTGGATTATAGTGGGGAGAAGGATTTGAAGCCTCTGTGCCAGTATTGCTGTTAAAAGTTTGTAATCGGTATTGAGGAGTGCTATGGGTCTGAATGATTCTTTTTTAGTTGGATCTTTACCTGGTTTGATAATAAGGGTTGTATGTGAAGCAGGTCATTAAAAAGAGCTGTTAAATGTGTTGATATTTCAGACTTTAGAATCTTATAGAATTCATTTGGAAGGGCGTCTGGTCCGGGAGCTTTGTTCAAAAGCGAGCTTTTTAATTGCTGCTTCAGTTTCTATCTCTGTTATCGGGGCGCACAGCCCCTCAAGTAACTCAGGAGTTGCTTTCGGGAAGGATATTTTCCCCCAGAATTCCTCACGTTCCTCAATGTTTGAGGTCTTAGAAAAGTAAATATACTCATAGTAGTCTGCAAAAACACCAAGTAGTTCCTCGGATGTATTAAAATATTTACCTTTAGAGTATATAGATTCTATCATGGGAGAGGCCCTATCCCTCCTGACCAAGTTCGCAAGTAACTTCCCAGTTTTACTCCCGAAGCGGTATAGTTTCGCCTGCAGTTTCAGATCCCTTCGAGATGTTTGATAGAGTAAAAATGAGTCTCTTTCCGTTAATGCGGCTGTATATTTATCCCAATTCTCTGAGGTCCTTTGGAAGATATATTGGTTATATGCATTTGTCACTGCTTTTAGAAGTTCCTTTTCTCTTAACTTAAGTTTTTTAGTCCTTGAAATGTTATACGCCAGTATATCCCCTCGAAGGACTGCTTTGACTGTCTCCCAAAATACCGCAGGTTTGGAAGTGTATTCCCGATTAAATACCGCGTATTCGCGAAATCTGGCTATGAGCCAATTCTTGAATTTAATATCCGCAGCTAGATAGTAGGGAACCGAAACCCAATATTCTTGGGAAATATGGGATTTGATTTAAAATGGAGAGAGATTGGAGCGTGATCAGAAATGGTAACTGATGAGATCTGATGGAAAGCCTATCATCCAGCAAAAAAAGGTCTATTCTGGATAATGATTTATGCGCCCTCGAGTGACATGTATAGTCTCTAGTATCAGGGTTTTGAAGTCTCCAGATGTCACAGACCTTTAAATTATTTATTATTTTTGCGAATAATTTTGCTTCCAAATTATCTCTCTTAGTTTTTATGAAGGTATGGAGATTCTGTCTCAGCCTGTCTAGAGGATGTTTCGGGGCCATATTAAAATTGCCGCCGAGGATTAGATAGCCCTCTGCATATGACATGAGACTGTTTTGCAGGGTATCCCAAAAGGGGAGGCTGAAAACGTTTGGAGCATAGACATTACAGAATGTATATAGTGTTTTTAATATTTTAATTTTTGCCATTATGTACCTTCCTTCGTGGTCTGTGACTACGTGTATAATCTCGTATGGAAGCTTTTTTCCCAGGAGGATTGCTACCCCACTCTTTCTATTTAAAGACGAGGAGAATAGTACTTCCTTAACCCATGAAGTCTTCAGTTTGAGCACTTCTTCTGGTTTTAAATGGGTTTCTTGCAGGAAGGCTATATCCGTGTTACTTTTTCTCAAATGGGATAATATTGTTTTGCATTTAATAGGTGAAGTAAGGCCTCCTATGTTCCAGGAGGTTAGTTTAAATTTATTATTAGTAGTCATTTAATATTACTAAAATAAGAAAAGGGAAGGAGAGGGAAGAGAAAGAGAAAAAAAAGAAGAAGCGTAAATAATCTAGCTCGTTCTGAACGTCTATCTTATCTACTTTCATTTTGCCACCTGTTTAGACTTTTAAACAGAGGGAAATTTTTCATTATAAAATTTTCGTGCTTCATGTGCTGATTCAAAAAGGTGTGTTTGGCCGTCTATTACTAGTTTCAGTTTTGCTGGGTAAAGTAAAGTTGCCCGAACACCTTGCTCAATAAAATTGGAGCAAAGCGGGGCAAACTCCCTCCTTTTTGTGGCCGTCTCCACCGAGAAATCCTGAAACATGAGTATTTTAGCTCCGCCGAGGGAAATTGGCTGATGCTTGCGGAAAGCTTGTAACAGTGAGACTTTGTGTTGGAAATTTAAAACCTTTGCAATTATTGGTCTCGGCCTGCTATTTGTTTTAGTGGGAGTAAGTGAGCCTATCCTATGGGCCCTTTCAATGACAATCTGAGGATGAGATTCTGAAATTTGAAGTAGACGGGGTAATGTTACTGTGAGCAGCTTATCTAGGTCTTCATACTGTTTGTCCTCCGGGACCCCTATAATCCTCAAATTGTTTCTTCTGGATCTATCCTCTATGTCCTCTATTTTACTCTGCATTTTTAAAAGAGATGCTTCCGTGGAGTCAAGAGCAGTTTTATATGTTATATTAAGATCCTCCAAATCAGATATCCTTTGCTCGGCCTCAGAGAGTCTGTAAGCAAATTGTTTTACCTCACTAGACAGGGATGCTATGTCTTGTTAAATCTCTTTTTTCAGTGTCTCAAATTTAGGGGCTAGGGCTTCTGAAATGCTTATAACCAGTGCTTGAACATCTAATGTGTCAGGCATAGCCGGGAGATTGATGAGATGATTGTGCACCTACTGAGTTTTCGAGTGCTGCTCTATTCCTTTTATCTTTTTGTTTCCCTGACATGACTGAGGGAGAAGTTTTAGAGTGAGAGTGAATATACTTGTCCATGTACTGTTAAATTAATCAGTGATTCCCAAGACTGGTTAGTAAGTGGTTTGTGAATAGTGAGAGAGAGAGGGAAGAAAAAAAAAAAAAAGATTTTGTGTGAGGTAAAGTGGGAATGTGTGAGATAAAACTATTGTGAAAGGGGGGATATTAGCCCCTTTAGTGAATCAGTTCACAGCAAATTTTGTGATCGGTGAAGGGAAGAGGGGAAGGACCGTGGAAGAGAGGTGAGGGGGGGGGGGAAAGTGTAGTTTTAATAAGTTCTCTTATTCAGTCGTGTAGGGAAATTAGTTGTTTGAATATTACCTGAGGTGCCGTTTTTTTTTTCCTTTTTTTTTTTTCCAAATAAGTAATCAGGAATGTTTTTTTCTTTATTTCTCCCCTATCCCTCCCTTTCTCCCTCCCCAACCCTGTTGGTTGGCGAAGGAGATTAGCAGAAAACAGTAACAACAACTATGGGAGCTTTGAGGTGTTAAAGAGTTCACTAAAAGGCAGAGATATAGACACTATTTGAGAAAAAAAATAAAAATAATTATAATTATAGTTGAATCTTGATCAAACTTTATTAGTTCTGCTCAGCTAGACATATAGATTTTTAACTCGCTAGTCAAGGAGGACCCTTAGGTTTTGTATTATACTAATAAAGATTAGGGCCTTTAAGTTATCTAACTTGGGGCTTCTCCTGAAAAAAGGGATAGCACCCTCTTGTGTAATGAGGTTTATAGAGCAATTTTGTGACTATGTTATTCACTCTGAGTTGTATTTCAAGTCAGATAAGGGGATTTAAGAGCTTAATTCGACATGTATATCACCTAAAAATGAGCCATCTCACATGAATCATAGAGAAACAGGTGTTTCAACCTAAAACAATGTTTTCCCCTAATGCCTTTTTTTCCCCTTTTTTTTCCTTATTCTCAGTCTAGTGAGCAAAATGACTTGAATCCTACAAAGAATCCTAACAGATATCCTACAAGGAGGAAATTTTTTGTTAAAACAAGATAGACAAGCGAATAATCCGTATTTTAACTTTCAAGGCTCTTCAGTAGGCATAGAGTAAAAAGCACAAAAATAAAGTTAATTAGGTGAGATATTTTAACAGCAAAAATATGCACAATTCTTGGCTATACACGTTATGTTTTTCAAAAACTCTAAGCTATAAAGAGAATAGTTATTCTAAACTAATTTAAACATTCCAAAGATATGAAAAAACAAAGAAAAAAAAAAGGAGAGACACCATCTGTCAATATTTTAGTATACTCTGATTTCTCTCTCTCCCCTTTTTTTTTTCTCCCTTTCTCCCCCTTTAAAAAAAAAAAAAAAAAAAACTGTGTTCCTAGTGAGGGGAAGAAGAGAAAAAAGAGGTTTTCTTGGCAGCAAGAGGATGAATCAACTTAACACTGATACTTGTGGGAGCAATATAAAGCTCTTATGGGATACAATGTTGCAAGAGAAGAGTTCCTTTAACCCTTTAAGGACACAGCTTTCAGTTTGCTCAATTGTTTTATGACGGAAAAATTCCGTCATATGTCCTTAAGAGGTTAAACCAAAAAGACAAGAGAACAACAAAAAAAAAAGTACATGTATTATCCAGTTCTTTGTGCTCTTTAAAGTTAGTCTAAATGTTTGCAGTTTCTATTTTTCCTTTTTACTTTGTGTCTTTATTACAATTGCCGTGTGCTGCCAAACACTTCTGTTCCTCCCTTGTGTTCCCCTTGGCAGTGTTATCCTCTTTCCTTCTCCCTCCTTTTTCAGAGTATTGCTCCCACTACTCCCCCTTGCCACCTATACAACTGAACGCCGTTCAAACTCACCTCTCCTTGTCCACTGCCTGTCCGATGTTAAACCAGGATTTTTTTGTCCTCTTTTCTCCTCCTCACAAGTGCACAGCGACGGCTCTCCACAGCGAATCCTGCTTCTTGCTGATTATCCCTCACGGTGCGAGGCCTCTGACACAGCCCCTTAGCAGTCTCTCCCTCCCTCACGCAGCATCGGTGGGAGAGGAGGGAGATGAATGACTAGTGGAGTCTTATCCCGCGCAGGGATCATCCTCAATTAACGCTGCTCCGCTAAGAAAGCTCCAACTCCAACCCCTCTCGCACAGCACCAGTGGGAGAGGGGTGGTTCAGCTGATGCCGCGGCCAAAGTTCACGGAGTCCTTCTTTCAGGAAGAGAGAGCGGTCTCGGGCCACGCACAGGGAGCAGGTCTGGGGGCACTTGCCGGGAATCAATGGCAGCAGGCGGTGAAAGTAACTTTAGGGTAGATACCTCTGGTCTTTTGCCACAGTGAGTCCTGCACGCTCAGGAACGGCAGGAGGAGAGAGTGAGCGGCGTATGTAGAACAGGTACAGTCCCGGGGGTATTGGCATAGGTGTTCAGCGGTGGGAGGTATTATACATACCGCAGTGATAAAGTTCTCATATGAGCCGACTTCAGTGGGACCTGTAAGTGAGAAATTGTCACTGTCGGGGGGAGAATGGAAGAATCTTCAGGATATCCAGAGGGTCTCTCAGCTTTCCTGGCCAGTGTATGAACGGGTGTGTTCAAATAATCTTGCACTTTGCGAGGGGCAGAGCCAGCTTTGTAGATGGACGGTCGCATACTACAACAGCTCCGGCTGTATTCTTTATAAAATACATTTCTAGCGATCGTCCAGACTTATTCTCACAGATATTTTTGAAGCTCAGAAAGCACGTTTGTCCCTGATTACCTACTCTTACAAAGAGGAACCCCTCTTGGACAGATCCTCACTACCCTGATACGAGTAACAACAGGCTCCTAAGCAGCCATCTTGAGGCCTAAGCAACGCACACGGAGGGAAAGGAGACAGGCCAGAAGCTACTATTTTATTCCCTAGCTGGAAGCCCAACACCCTGCCTACTCATGGAGGTGGCAGACTATATTCTGGAGGAAATGCATAGCCTGATTGATGGGTGCAGAGAGATGTTCGAACGCTTCCTATCTATGCCGCCCCATCAGACCGCAACGGAGGTTGCAGCATGCGCTGCCCACTTACTTACTTCTACAACTGCTCCAAGGAAAGTGGGCACCTTAAATGCCAAGCACTCACCACCAGCCTATCATCAGTTGCGGGGTGCCTTTAAAGTAAAGCAGACTTCAGATATGGCCCGCGGAAAAAAGCCGGGCACTGCAGACAAACCTAGTGTGGCAGTTCACCCAAAGATTAACATACCCCGCATCCATGCTACAGATCGCAGTCTCCTAGCGAGGAATCAAGCTTTCTACACTTTGACCTGCAGCCGCTCTTGAATTCAGCTATGTGAGGATTGGGCTAGTGGGGTGGCACATTTAAATGTCTTAATAGCGGAAGCGGGCTACCTTGGAAGCAGAAGCGACAACTTGACATGTTTAAATTTTTGCCTTAGCCTCTTTGACACAACGCACCATGACACAAGGCGCCTTGGACACATATCAATCTGGGCACAGGAAGGCCTTAAGGTGGGCATCGGTTAAGCTTACTAATAGCCAGCATGGAGTCGGGGGACAGACTATCATGTTCTTACAATCCACAATTGTTGCTCTCTGAATTAATACTGAATCAGGCTGACTGCAGGCTACACATTTATTTTGTACTCCCTAGTTTAACAGAGACACATGCAATTGCTCTGATGTTCTTGATATGTACTCCCATTTATATACACTTATACATGTTCTGTTCCCTATTGAGCATAGTTGTTTTTCAATTTTGTTGTCCTGTGGTATGAAGGTGATAATGTGGTTTATAATCTATATTTTTCACCCCACTTGGTGCATTCATATGGAAGTTGCTTTTAGTCAATTGGCCTAGCTTCATAGTCCTGAATTTATTTAAACCGCTTTTCTTATCCTACGCCACACTTTGAAATTTAAATTTATATTTTCTGGATGGCTAATGCAGTTACCATTTTCTCTCACTTAAAGGGAGTGGAGATTTGCTATCTTACAAGCAACCCTATAATAGTACTAGTGACTGTAACTCTGTTTAGCCCTTATGGTCTAGATATAACTGTTTTCTCCTTTTTAATGTTCGTAATGTATCACCAAGCATTTAAGACTATACCTACCTTGATGAGAGTGGGTAGCTTCTTGGAAAAAGCCATAATTTCCTACTAGACTAAATTAATTGCTCTGCCCGTCGCCTGGGCATAGGGCCCGTGCCCAGGCGGCAGGGATAGGTTCCATGGGAGTGTGAAAAACTATCCTCCTCTCATCATAGTTCAGGTCTCACTGTACTCTAGTTATATATGAATATATATCTACCATAGTAGGTACTAGTTTAGCCACCTCAGACTCACAGCTCCTTTTGAGGGTTCATCCCCATATCTGCTGCGCTACCTACTCAGTAGTCTATAGTCATCCTACCATGATTCCAGGTTAATATATATCTTTCAGGCAGGCTGGTCCTGCGTTCATCATGAATAGCAAGGCCATAATATGCGCTATATAAGGATTAAAACCTCCGCAATAGAGCAATTTAGAGGACTCCTGTTTGGGCACCTTTGCATATAAGATTCTAAATTAGTTCAGAATATACCTAGCTTACTTTTTCTTGTTATACGTGTACTCTTCAGTTTATATGGTTGGTTCCTAATTTACTTACTCACTCACCACCTCCCCTCCCCCCCTTCATAATATACCTCCTGCAACAGGAGGGTTAACTAAGCGGTTTCTCTCGCCAATACCGCATCTTAAGTATACTTTCCAATATATATAGCAATATACCTTTATATTTCACTCCGCAACCTTATCATTTGAAAGATTGTTAAAAAAAAATAAAAAAAAAAATAAGAAGAGCCTCTAACCCTCATATGCATATTTCTACTTTTTACTCTAGTAACTGAGAGGCTAGAACTCAAATAATCCAAAAAATTTGAATATCCCTATAGCATTTACCCTAACATACACACTTCTCATATAAACACGTGATAAAATAATACAAAATCGAGGTTTACTAGTGTGACCCATAAGTGGTCTCCTTTGTTTGCATATGCCTTCTTTCCTCTTAATGTTTGTGATGGTCTAAGAGTGGCCTATGATATTATTTAGAAGGCTTACAATTGTTTGGCATCCTATGTATCCCATGTTTGCATGATATGTAAATTGTTATCTTTACGTTTCCTTTATGTTTATCTTATCATTCTTGTAACACTGAAACCTTACTGTATGTGAAATGCAATGCAAGAACCTATCTTTATGATCAATGTATGCCTTTAAATACACCTCAATAAAAATTATTAAAAAAAAAAAAAAAATAATAATCTTGCACTTTGCAACAAGTGTTGATTTCAAAGGCAGCTCTTTAGTTTAGAGATTACACTTCATTTCTTTGCGTTTCACTTGGCTTGTTTTGTTATAACAGCGAGGTGGAATTTTTGCGCTGTTGTGGTTCCAGGTAGTGATGCCTCAAGCTATCCCAGTAGCTACCACTAGAATTAGGGTATGGCGCGAATAGAACCGCCAAGAGCTGTAGGGCTGGAACAGGGAGCTCAGGAACACCTGCTTGCTCCTCCTCCACCGGAACCAGTGCATACAATTTTAAACAACTTTCAAATTTACTTCTGTTATTAGAATTGCTTTGTTCTCATAATATCCTTTGTTGAAAGAACAACAATGCATTACTGGGAGCTAGCTGAGCACCTCAGGTGAGCCAATAACAAGAGGTATTTATGTGCAGCCACCAATCAGCAGCTAGCTCCCAGTAATGCATTGCTGCTCCTGAACCTACCCAGGCATGCTTGCCAACAAACTATTTCAAGAGAACAAAGCCAATTAGATAATAGAACTAAATTGGAAGTTGTTTAAAATGTGCATGTTCTACCTAAATTGTGAAAGAAAAATGTTGGGTTTCATGTCCCTTTAAGTCTGTTTTTTTTGTCTGCAATGGCTGCCATTTGCCTTTCAATTTGCATTTATACATTTTAATTTTAGCCAGTTCAGATATTTGCATATTTTCACATTTTCCTTTATTTTAATACTGTTTAATGTTCTGACATTAATTTAAATGTGATATAAACCAATTTGTGTTATTTTTATAGGTTAGAAGGAAAATATAAGTATTGTAGCTATACAGCTTTAGCAAATCTTTGTATATATTCTTTATTTCTTCATATATCAGACTGAAACTTACATTGTCAGAATATAAATATTCAGTGACCTTGTATTGTATTATTCACATTCAAGACAGTTTACCCCCTATATAGAAACAAATACAAAACTCCAATGGTTCACTGTCCATCACACCATATAGCTTATAAACATAATTCAATCATCTGATGCATACATAAGTATTTGGAACCAAATCAAGAGGGTGGCGTAGATCCTCTCTCACCCCCACAAAATATATACAGAGATTAAGGAGCCACTATTTAAAAGATGAATTTTCTCTTTTTCAAATGAGTGTCCCTGTGTCCTCCAACGCTCAGGTGATTGTCATAAGATCAAAAAGCACCTCACAACATTTGATATTTGTGGTGGCTTTGGCTAACTAAAGAAATATGTGGTTTTTTTTGTCAAATATAAATGTTAGTTAATACGAAACCCCGCCTGTGTCACGCTGTTAAAACAAAATAAATAAACATTCCCATGCTTGTGAGCATAGCATATTATAATGTTACCACAATGTAACTATTTAGTGCACACACAACAATTAGTAAGGTGTGCACACAAAATAATTGTTCCCAAAAATGCAGTTACATCGTATACATAAAATAGTTAGTTTGTGCACACAATGAAATTGTTTAAAACATGGCTGTAGTTTACTCCTCTTTCGTAGTTGGGTAGTGTCATGTGACCCATACGCGGGTATTGTCTTTTGCACCAGATGTCCAATAGAATTGTCATGTAACCCGGTTACTGGCTTAATGTGTAGTACAAACTTTTCTTCTCACAGCCGTTTTTAACCCCTTAACGACACGCTTTGTACAGGGTATGCCATACACAAACTGGTCGTCAAAGACCAATGACGTACTCTGTACTTCGTTAGGGGTTTAAAGCGTCTGGAAGCACTTTAACCCTACAAGCTACCTAATTAACCCCTTAACTGCTGGGCATAATACACTTGTGGTGCGCTGCGACATTTAGCTGCCTTCTAATTATCAAAAAGCAACGCCAAAGCCATATATGTCTGCTATTACTGAACAAAGGGGATCCCATAAATGCATTTACAACCATTTGTGCCATAATTGCACAAGTTAATTGTAAATAATTTCAGTGGGAAGCCTAAAGTTAGTGAAAAAGTTAACAATTTTTTTAATTTGATCGCATTTGGCGGTGAAATCGTGGCATAAAATATACCAAAATTGGCCTAGATCAATACTTTGGTTGTCTACTACACTACACTAAAGTTAAAATTAACCCTACAAGCTCCCTACAAACTACTTAATTAAACCCCTTCACTGCTAGGCATAATACAAGTGTGGTGCGCAGTGGCATTTAGCGGCCTTCTAATTATCAAAAAGCTACGCCAAAGCCATATATGTCTGCTATTTCTTAAGATAGGGGATCCCAGAGAAGTATTTACAACAATTTGTGCCATAATTGCACAAGTTGTAGAATAATAATTTCAGTGAGAAACCTAAAGTTTTTGAAAAAGTTAGCGTTTTTTTTAATTTGATCGCATTTAGCGGTGAAATGGTGGCATGAAATATACCAAAATGGGCCTAGATCAATACTTTGGGTTGTCTACTAAAAATATATATACATGTAAAGGGATATTCAGGGATTCCTGACAGATATCAGTGTTACAACGTAACTATCGATAATTTTGAAAAAAAATGGTTTGGAAATAGCAAAGTGCTACTTGTATTTATTGCCTTATAACTTGCAAAAAAAGAACATGTAAACATTGGGTATTTCTAAACTCAGGACAAAATTTAGAAACTATTTAGCATGGGTGTTTTTTGGTGGTTGTAGATGTGTAATAGATTTTGGGGGTCAAAGTTAGAAAAAGTGTGTTTTTTTCCATTTTTTCCATTATATATTTTTTTTATAGTAAATTAAAAGATATGATGAAAATAATGGTATCTTTAGAAAGTCAATTTAATGGCAAGGAAAAAAGGTATATAATATGTGTGGGTACAGTAAATGAGTAAGAGGAAAATTACAGATAAACACAAACGCCGCAGAAATGTAAAAATAGCCCTGGTCCATAAGGGTAAGACAATTTTTTAAATGGCCTTGTCCTTAAAGGGACACTCAATCAAAATTAAACTTTCATTATTAGATAGAGCATGCCATTTTAAACAATTTTCCAATTTACTTCCATTAACAAAATGTGAACAGTCTTTTTATATTTAAACTTTTTGAGTCACCAGTTCCAACTGAGCATGTGCAAGAATAAGTGTGTATGCATTTGTGAATGGCTGATGGCTGTCACATGGTACGTGTATGCATTTGTGATTGGCTGATGGCTGTCACATGGTACAGGGGGAGTGGAAAAAGACATAACTTTTAAAATTGTCAGAAAAAAAAATCTACTCATTTGAAGTTCAGACTAAGTGCTATTGCAATGTCTTGTTATCTTGCATTTGTTGATTATGCAAATCTACTATGTTGACTGGTCCTTTAAGGGGTTACATAAATGTCAGAGTTGAGTCTCTGCTATATATTTGCTGTAACAAGATGAAAACGGCCAGGAGTTCACATGATGCATCACATGGCACCTACATAAGAGGAAGTGAAGGAAACTGTGGCCATAATCAAAGTTATATTGTGTGCATGAAATGGTTAAATCATTCACACAATATAAATTTGATTAACTGTATTAACTGGAGAACAATTATTTTGTGCTCACGCCATACTGATTGCTGCATGCGCACAAAATAGTTAAATTGAGGTAACTGTATAATACAGAGTGCTCACATGTTAGTACCTATCTACCCCACCCTTACTATAAGGATGATTACAGCTGCTGGCTCTTCTTTACATAGCATTTGATTAGAGAATACAGCAGTATTAATCTTTTCAGTATAGGTGGTGGTTTCAACAGGCAACAGCAGGTATTTTAAATGACACAATAAAGGTTAAAGAGCTGGTTATAAATAATTTCACTCCAGCAGGTAAAATTAATAATTGGGAACACATTAAACAGTAGAACACTCCTTAAAATGAGGGAGAGTGACTTTTTATGGAACTTTCTAATGTGATTTACTGATAAGAATATTTAGGATTTTTTTTGTGGCTATTTCAAAAACATACATGGCCAAATCAGTTGTCATCTCTTTCCAGAATAAGAATTGTATGTAGTTTCATATTATATAATTTCAGCCCCTTTTTTATTGTCTTACAAGAGCTCTTTACAAAGGTTTCATGGGTCTTTTGAACTCAGCATCATTCCAATCCATTGAATGGTTACTGATGATTCTGAAGTTCACCATGTTGGTAGCTACATTTGAGCAGATATCTCTTATCAGCAGTATTCTAAACTATTCAAATGCGCCTTTTATGACAGTTTTCTTATTTTTTGAGCTTTCCCAATTCAACAGCCTTACTATTTCGAAAATTAATTTTATCTTGTTTTATACAAACAAATCTTGGCTTTTCATCCATTCTTTTGTTTTGGATTGTCAGCCTCTTGCATGTTCCATTCATATTATATCAAATATGATTATTTCTATGTTTAACATAAATGCTAAAATAGTGATAAAACCTTTAATGATTTTCTATAGATATCCATGTCTGAAAACTTGTTCATGAATGCAATTGTGTAGACATTATACAATATTTTAATTATAAAACAGTTATGAACTAATATTGTTAATTAAGAAAAGGCTTCATTCAATCACATAACATACAAGTCTTCATCAATATATTAGGGACAGTATACTATAAAATAGTTTTTCCCTTAATGTGTTTCCAATTACTTTTTTACCAGCTGCAGAGTATAAAATATATGAGATTTGTTTTTTTTAAGTCTTATTTGTGTATATGATTTAGCTGATTTTGGCCTAGATTTAGAGTTGGGCGGTAGCCGTCAAAACCAGCGTTAGAGGCTCCTAACGCTGGTTTTTACCGCCCTCTGGTATTTGGAGTCAGTCATTAAAGGGTCTAACGCTCACTTTTCAGCCACAACGTTTCCATACCGCAGATCCCCTTACGTCAATTGCGTAGCCTATCTTTTCAATGGGATCTTTCTAACGCCGGTATTTAGAGTCGTGGCTAAAGTGAGCGTTAGAATTCTAACGACAAAACTCCAGCCGCAGAAAAAAGTCAGTAGTTAAGAGCTTTCTGGGCTAACGCCGGTTTATAAAGCTCTTAACTACTGTGCTCTAAAGTACACTAACACCCATAAACTACCTATGTACCCCTAAACCGAGGTCCCCCCACATCGCCGCCACTCTATTAATTTTTTTTAACCCCTAATCTGCCGACCGCCACCTACGTTATACTTATGTACCCCTAATCTGCTGCCCCTAACACCGCCGACCCCTATATTATATTTATTAACCCCTAACCTGCCCCCCACAACGTCGCCGCCAGCTACCTACAATAATCAACCCCTAATCTGCAGACCGCAAAGCGCCGCTACCTACGTTATCCTTATGTACCCCTAATCTGCTGCCCCTAACACCGCCGACCCCTATATTATATTTATTAACCCCTAATCTGCCCCCCTCAACGTCGCCTCCACCTGCCTACACTTATTAACCCCTAATCTGCCGAGCGGACGGCACCGCTACTATAATAAAGTTATTAACCCCTAATCCGCCTCACTCCCGCCTCAATAACCCTATAATAAATAGTATTAACCCCTAATCTGCCCTCCCTAACATCGCCGACACCTAACTTCAATTATTAACCCCTAATCTGCCGACCTAATCTCGCCGCTACTGTAATAAATGTATTAACCCCTAAAGCTAAGTCTAACACTAACACCCCCCTAAGTTAAATATAATTTAAATCTAACAAAATAAATTAACTCTTATTAAATAAATTATTCCTATTTAAAGCTAAATACTTACCTGTAAAATAAACCCTAATATAGCTACAATATAAATTATAATTATATTATAGCTATTTTAGGATTTATATTTATTTTACAGGTAACTTTGTATTTATTTTAACTAGGTACAATAGCTATTAAATAGTTAAGAACTATTTAATAGCTAAAATAGTTAAAATAATTACAAATTTACCTGTAAAATAAATCCTAACCTAAGTTACAATTAAACCTAACACTACACTATCAATAAATAAATTAAATAAAATACCTACAATTACCTACAATTAAACCTAACACTACACTATCAATAAATGAATTAAATACAATACCTACAAATAACTACAATAAAATAAACTAACTAAAGTACAAAAAATAAAAAAGAACTAAGTTACAAAAAATAAAAAAATATTTACAAACATTAGAAAAATATTACAACAATTTTAAACTAATTACACCTACTCTAAGCCCCCTAATAAAATAACAAAGCCCCCCAAAATAAAAAATGCCCTACCCTATTCTAAATTAAAAAAGTTCAAAGCTGTTTTACCTTACCAGCCCTGAACAGGGCCCTTTGCGGGGCATGCCCCAAGAAATTCAGCTCTTTTGCCTGTAAAAAAAACACATACAATACCCCCCAACATTACAACCCACCACCCACATACCCCTAATCTAACCCAAACCCCCCTTAAATAAACCTAACACTAAGCCCCTGAAGATCTTCCTACCTTATCTTCACCTCACCGGGTATCACCGATCGGTCCTGGCTCCAAAATCTTCATCCAACCCAAGCGGGGGCTGGTGATCCATAATCCTGCGGCTGAAGAGGTCCAGAAGAGGCTCCAAAGTCTTTATCCTATCCGGGAAGAAGAGGCGATCCAGACCGGCAACCATCTTGATCCAAGCGGCATCTTCTATCTTCATCCGATGAGGAACGGCTCCATCGTGAAGACCTCCAGCGCGGACCAATCTTCTTCCGACAATGTCCAACTGAAGAATGACGGTTCCTTTAAGGGATGTCATCCAAGATGGCGTCCCTCGAATTCCGATTGGCTGATAGGATTCTATCAGCCAATCGGAATTAAGGTAGGAAAATTCTGATTGGCTGATGGAATCAGCCAATCAGAATCAAGTTCAATCCGATTGAATGATCCGATCAGCCAATCAGATTGAGCTCGCATTCTATTGGCTGTTCCGATCAGCCAATAGAATGCAAGCTCAATCTGATTGGCTGATCGGATCGGCCAATCGGATTGAACTTGATTCTGTTTGGCTGATTCCATCAGCCAATCAGAATTTTCCTACCTTAATTCCGATTGGCTGATAAAATCCTATCAGCCAATCGGAATTCGAGGGACGCCATCTTGGATGACGTCCCTTAAAGGAACCGTCATTCTTTAGTTGGACGTCGTCGGAAGAAGATTGGTCCGCGCTGGAGGTCTTCACGATGGAGCCGTTCCTCATCGGATGAAGATAGAAGATGCCGCTTGGATCAAGATGGTTGCCGGTCTGGATCGCCTCTTCTTCCCGGATAGGATGAAGACTTTGGAGCCTCTTCTGGACCTCTTCAGCCGCAGGATTATGGATCGCCAGCCCCCGCTTGGGTTGGATGAAGATTTTGGAGCCAGGACGGATCGGTGTGATACCCGGCGAGGTGAAGATAAGGTAGGAAGATCTTCAGGGGCTTAGTGTTAGGTTTATTTAAGGGGGGTTTGGGTTAGATTAGGGGTATGTGGGTGGTGGGTTGTAATGTTGGGGGGGGGGTATTGTATGTGTTTTTTTACAGGCAAAAGAGCTGAATTCTTTGGGGCATGCCCCACAAAGGGCCCTGTTCAGGGCTGGTAAGGTAAAAGAGCTTTGAACTTTTGTAATTTAGAATAGGGTAGGGTATTTTTTTATTTTGGGGGCTTTGTTATTTTATTAGGGGGCTTAGAGTAGGTATAATTAGTTTAAAATTGTTGTAATATTTTTCTAATGTTTGTAAATATTTTTTTTATTTTTTGTAACTTAGTTCTTTTTTATTTTTTGTACTTTAGTTAGTTTATTTTATTGTAGTTATTTGTAGGTATTGTATTTAATTCATTTATTGATAGTGTAGTGTTAGGTTTAATTGTAGGTAATTGTTGGTATTTTATTTAATTTATTTATTGATAGTGTAGTGTTAGGTTTAATTGTAACTTAGGTTAGGATTTATTTTACAGGTAAATTTGTAATTATTTTAACTATTTTAGCTATTAAATAGTTCTTAACTATTTAATAGCTATTGTACCTGGTTAAAATAAATACAAAGTTACCTGTAAAATAAATATAAATCCTAAAATAGCTATAATATAATTATAATTTATATTGTAGCTATATTAGGGTTTATTTTACAGGTAAGTATTTAGCTTTAAATAGGAATAATTTATTTAATAAGAGTTAATTTATTTTGTTAGATTTAAATTATATTTAACTTAGGGGGGTGTTAGTGTTAGGGTTAGACTTAGCTTTAGGGGTTAATACATTTATTAGAATAGCGGTGAGCTCCAGTCAGCAGATTAGGGGTTAATGTTTGAAGTTAGGTGTCGGCGATGTTAGGGAGGGCAGATTAGGGGTTAATACTATTTATTATAGGGTTATTGAGGCGGGAGTGAGGTGGATTAGGGGTTAATAACTTTATTATAATAGCGGTGCGGTCCGCTCGGCAGATTAGGGGTTAATAAGTGTAGGCAGGTGGAGGCGACGTTGTGGAGGGCAGATTAGGGGTTAATAAATATAATATAGGGGTCAGCGGTGTTAGGGGCAGCAGATTAGGGGTACATAGGGATAATGTAAGTAGCGGCGGTTTACGGAGCGGCAGATTAGGGGTTAAAAAAAATATGCAGGGGTCAGCGATAGCGGGGGCGGCAGAATAGGGGTTAATAAGTGTAAGGTTAGGGGTGTTTAGACTCGAGGTACATGTTAGAGTGTTAGGTGCAGACGTAGGAAGTGTTTCCCCATAGCAAACAATGGGGCTGCGTTAGGAGCTGAACGCGGCTTTTTTGCAGGTGTTAGGTTTTTTTTCAGCTCAAATGGCCCCATTGTTTTCTATGGGGGAATCGTGCACGAGCACGTTTTTGAAGCTGGCCGCGTCCGTAAGCACTGCTGGTATCGAGAGTTGAAGTTGCGGTAAATATGCTATACGCTCCTTTTTTGGAGCCTAACGCAGCCATTCTGTGAACTCTAAATACCAGCTGTATTTAAAAGGTGCGGCCAGAAAAAAGCCAGCGTAGCTAACGCACCCCTTTGGCCGCAGAACTCTAAATCTAGGCGTGTGTGTTTTGAAGCCACAACCTAATAAAATGGGTTGAGCTTGTATATATAATCATATCTCATTACTTTATCACATTGTGTACATATACCTACTTCTTTATCTTATATCTGTCCATAAACCAATCACCAATACTTGGAGAAAACAAAACAATAGAAAATTAAAATGTTATTACCTTATCTCTTCTATAACCCACTGGGAGTGTAATTTCTTCTACTGGCTGTGTTAACACAGCTTGGCCTTGAGGCCAAAAACTTTCAGGATGGGTGGGGATAGTGCAGGCTAAATAAACTATTTAAAATGCCAATATAAGGGTAATGGAAATACTTTTAATACACTGCAGCAGGTAAAGTGAATCATTGGGAACAAATTAAAGGGGAGACATTTTTTGAGTAAACTGTCCCTTTAAGTCAATTAGAAGTCGTGTTTTACTTGTAAATTGGCGGCTTACATTTTGCTCCTGTTTGTACATTGAGTACTTAGTAACTACTCAGCTAGGCCAAGGTCACAATAGAAGAAGCAGACAGAACCAAATCATAACCAAAAGAAGTAATCAAGAGTCCAATCAAAGGTCAAAACTATCAGATGAGTAGGAGCAAAATCAAGAGACAAAATAAAAATCAAAACTTGAAGTCAGGAATCAGATGATTTGCAACTCAGAAGTAGTGATGTCGCAAACCTAAAAAGTTCGCGAACCGGCGAACCGGGCGAACCGCCATTGACTTCAATAGGCAGGCGAATTTTAAAACCCACAGTGACTCTTTCTGGCCACAAAAGAGATGGAAAAGTTGTTTCAAGGGGACTAACACCTGGACTGTGGCATGCCGGAGGGGGATCCATGGCAAAACTCCCATGGAAAATTACATAGTTGATGCAGAGTCTGGTTTTAATCCATAAAGGGCATAAATCACCTAAAATTAATAAATTGTTTGGAATAACGTGCTTTAAAACATCAGGTATGTTGTATCATTCATGTAGTGTAAGGGTTACGCCCGCTTCACAGTGACAGACCAAACTCCCCGTTTAACGCACCGCAGACAACCGCAAACAGTCCATTTCCACAACCGCAAACTCCCCATAGATCAATAGATGCAATAGATACATTTGATGATAGATACGATAGATAGATAGATAGATTTGATAGATAAATAGATAGATTTGATAGATAGATAATTTCCCAGACAGAGAATTACAAGACGGGCGGTCCGGGACCCATGTTAAGGTTCCCAGAGGCAGTTGCGGCGCCCGAGGCTCTGATTAGAACAGAGCACTCTGTGTATCTGCCCTCGGCCAAAATCGGAACATTCTTTAGCTTTCTGCTTGTCGTCCAAATGTCCGTCTGCTAAATGTCCGTCTGCCAAATGTCCTTCTGCATTTTGTCAGAGCACCACGTGCAATCTACTGTGCCTCCAGATGGGAGTGGTGTGTTAACTAGTACTATTCTTATCAATTTAATCCCTGTTACGTCCCCTATCAGGGGACGTGTATATGGCATGGAGTTTAGGAACCGGGAGATGGAAAAAGATGCTTGGACCCCCAGTACAGGTCATTCTCCTTCAACCTTTTTATACGAGGGTCCCCGACCCTCAACAGGCACGACAGCATGAAAGACCCCATATGCCATGACTTCCTTTTGCACAATCGAGTACAGGTATGGCATAGTTTTTAGGAACCCGGAGATAATTTTTAGGAACCGGGAGATGGAAAAAGATGCTTGGTCGGTCCTCCTAATTCAAATTTGGGGCACTGCACGTGCAATCTACTGTGCCACCAGATATGAGTGGTGTGTTAAGTAGTACTATTCTTACCAGTTTAATCTGTCATGCATGGCTGAGTAGGTTCAGGAGTTTGGAGCATGTGCAAGGTGATGGCTGAGTTAAGCTGAGAGGATGTGAAGAGGTGAGTAGGACTCAGTATACCAGAATAGAAACACAGAACAAAGAAGGGCTTTTCTTAAAGTAACTTTAATAAGTTAATGCAAGGAAAACAAGAGGTAAAGCACATCGAGGTTATATTCCAAACTGATAATAAACCAATGAAAGTCTTGTAAAAGAACAGTTCAAGCAGAAGTCTTTCAACAGACACAGACGACCCTTACGAGTACTTGATATTAGGATCAAAGTGGGCATACACAGGTATTAGAGCCAGGGTACTTGGTATCATATACCAGTATCTCGGTAAGGCAACTTGGTTTCAGGAACGGGCCGAACGGCGAGCATACGCCTGTATCTCGGTAAGGCAACTTGGTTTCAGGAAGGGGCCGAGCATACGCCAGTATCTCGGTAAGGCAACTTGGTTTCAGGAAGGGGCCGAGCATATGCCAGTATCTTGGTATAGCAACTTGGGTTCAGGAAGGGGCCGCGCATACGCCAGTATCTCGGTAAGGCAACTTGGGTTCAGGAAGGGGCTGAGCATACACCAGTATCTAGTATCTCGGTAAGGCAACTTGGTTTCAGGAAGGAGCCGAGCATACGCCAGTATCTCGGTAAGGCAACTTGGGTTGAGGAACAGGCCAAGCATACGCCAGTATCTTGGTAAGGCAACTTGGGTTCAGGAACAGGCCGAGCATACGCCAGTATCTCGGTAAGGCAACTTGGGTTCAGGAACAGGCCGAGCATACGCCAGTATCTCGATAAGGCAACTTGGGTTCAGGAACAGGCCGAGCATACGCCAGTATCTTGGTAAGGCAACTTGGGTTCAGGAACAGGCTGAGCATACGCCAGTATCTCGGTAAGGCAACTTGGGTTCAGGAACAGGCCGAGCATACTCCAGTCAAAATAGTTTTTGTATTTTTAAAATGTACACTTACACTACTATTAAACAAGATAATGTGAGTGGTGGCACTGGAAAAGTGGGCACAGTATACGCTGTAAGCCTGACACAAAAAAGCAGACATGTTTCACAGTCAAAATATTTTTTTTTTTTTTTAAATGTACACTTACACTACTATAAAACAAGATAATATGAGTGGTGGCACTGGGCAAGTGGGCACAGTATACGCTGTGAGCCTGACACAAAAAAGCAGACTTATGTTTCACAGTCAAAATATATATATTTTTTTAAAATGTACACTTACACTACTATAAAACAAGATAATATGAGTGGTGGCACTGGACCAGTGGGCACAGTATACGCTGTGAGCCTGACACAAAAAAGCAGACTTATGTTTCACAGTCAAAATAGTTTTTTTATTTTTAAAATGTACACTTACACTACTATAAAACAAGATAATATGAGTGGTGGCACTGGACCAGTGGGCACAGTATACGCTGTGAGCCTGACACAAAAAAGCAGACTTATGTTTCACAGTCAAAATATTTTTTTTATTTTTAAAATGTACACTTACACTACTATTAAACAAGATAATATGAGTGGTGGCACTGGGCAAGTGGGCACAGTATACGCTGTGAGCCTGACACAAAAAAGCAGACTTATGTTTCACAGTCAAAATATTTTTTTTATTTTTAAAATGTACACTTACACTACTATAAAACAAGATAATATGAGTGGTGGCACTGGACCAGTGGGCACAGTATACGCTGTGAGCCTGACACAAAAAAGCAGACTGATGTTTCACAGTCAAAATAGTTTTTTTATTTTTAAATGTACACTTACACTACTATTAAACAAGATAATGTGAGTGGTGGCACTGGGCAAGTAGGCACAGTATATGCTGTGAGCCTGACACATAGGCTGGCAGTGGCAGGCTGGCCTGGCAACTGAAATTAGATTACACTAGCAGACTGATGTAAAAGTGTTTTTTTTTTAATTTACACTACTGTTACACCAGAAATGACTGGTGGCACTGGGCAAGTAGGCACAGTATATGCTGTGAGCCTGACACACAGGCTGGCACTGGCAACTGAAATTAGATTACACTAGCAGACTGATGTAAACGTTTTTTTTTTTTAAAATTTACACTAATGTTACACCAGATATGACTGGTGGTGGCACTGAGCAAGTAGGCACAGTATATGCTGTGAGCCTGACACACAGGCTGGCAGTGGCAGGCAGGCAACTGCTATTAGATTACACTAGCAGACTGATGTAAAAGTTTTTTTTTAAATTTACACTACTGTTACACCAGATATGAGTGGTGTGGCACTGGGCAAGTGGGTCTGGCACACCCACTGGCAGGCAGGCAACTGCAATTAGATTTTTTTTTAAAATTTACACTACTGTTACGCCAGATATGACTGGTGGTGGCACTGAGCAAGTAGGCACAGTATATGCTGTGAGCCTGACACACAGGCTGGCAGTGGCAGGCTGGCCTGGCAACTGAAATTAGATTACACTAGCAGACTGATGTAAAAGTTTTTTTTTTTAAATTTACACTAATGTTACACCAGATATGAGTGGTGGCACTGAGCAAGTAGGCACAGTATATGCTGTGAGCCTGACACACAGGCTGGCAGTGGCAGGCTGGCCTGGCAACTGAAATTAGATTACACCTGCAGACTGATGTAAAAGTTTTTTTTTTAAATTTACACTAATGTTACACCAGATATGACTGGTGGTGGCACTGAGCAAGTAGGCACAGTATATGCTGTGAGCCTGACACACAGGCTGGCAGTGGCAGGCAGGAAACTGCTATTAGATTACACTAGCAGACTGATGTAAAAGTTTTTGTTTTTTTACATTTACACTACTGTTACACCAGCCAGATATGAGTGGTGGCACTGAGCAAGTAGGCACAGTATATGCTGTGAGCCTGACACACAGGCTGGCCTGACAACTGAAATTAGATTACACTAGCAGACTGATGTAAAAGTTTTTTTTAAAAAATTTACACTACTGTTACACCAGATATGAGTGGTGGCACTGAGCAAGTAGGCACAGTATATGCTGTGAGCCTGACACACAGGCTGGCAGTGGCAGACTGGCCTCACAACTGAAATTAGATTACACTAGCAGACTGATGTAAAAGATTTTTTTTTAAATTTTACACTACTGTTACAGCAGATATGACTGGTGGTGGCACTGAGCAAGTAGGCACAGTATATGCTGTGAGCCTGACACACAGGCTGGCAGTGGCAGGCTGGCCTGGCAACTGAAATTAGATTACACCTGCAGACTGATGTAAAAGTTTTTTTTTTTAAATTTACACTACTGTTACACCAGATATGACTGGTGGCTCTGGGCAAGTAGGCACAGTATATGCTGTGATCCTGACACACAGGCTGGCAGTGGCAGGCTGGCTTGGCAACTGAAATTAGATTACACTAGCAGACTGATGTAAAAGATTTTTTTTTAAAATTTACACTACTGTTACAGCAGATATGACTGGTGGTGGCACTGAGCAAGTAGGCACAGTATATGCTGTGAGCCTGGCACACAGGCTGGCAGTGGCAGGCTGGCTTGGCAACTGAAATTAGATTACACTAGCAGACTGATGTAAAAGATTTTTTTTTTAAATTTACACTACTGTTACAGCAGATATGACTGGTGGTGGCACTGAGCAAGTAGGCACAGTATATGCTGTGAGCCTGACACACAGGCTGGCAGTGGCAGGCTGGCCTGGCAACTGAAATTAGATTACACTAGCAGACTGATGTAAAAGTTTTTTTTTAAAATTTACACTTCTGTTACACCAGATATGACTGGTGGCACTGAGCAAGTAGGCACAGTATATGCTGTGATCCTGACACACAGGCTAGCAGTGGCAGGCTGGCCTGGCAACTGAAATTAGATTACACTAGCAGACTGATGTAAAAGTTTTTTTTTTTTTAATTTACACTAATGTTACACCAGATATGACTGTTGGTGGCACTGAGCAATTAGGCACAGTATATGCTGTGAGCCTGACACACAGGCTGGCAGTGGCAGGCAGGCAACTGCTATTAGATTACACTAGAAGACTGATGTAAAAGTTTTTTTAAAAAAAATTTACACTACTGTTACACCAGCCAGATATGAGTGGTGGCACCGAGCAAGTAGGCACAGTATATGCTGTGAGCCTGGCACACAGGCTGGCAGTGGCAGGCTGGCCTGGCAACTGAAATTAGATTACACTAGCAGACTGATGTAAAACTTTTTTTTTTTTAAATTTACACTAATGTAACACCAGATATGAGTGGTGGCACTGAGCAAGTAGGCACAGTATATGCTGTGAGCTTGACACACAGGCTGGCAGTGTCAGGCTGGCCTGACAACTGAAATTAGATTATACTAGCAGACTGATGTAAAAGTTTTTTTTTAATTTACACTAATGTTACACCAGATATGAGTGGTGGCACTGAGCAAGTAGGCACAGTATATGCTGTGAGCCTGACACAAAGGCTGGCAGTGGCAGGCAGGCAACTGATATTAGATTACAAAGAAAAAAAACAAAAAAAAAATGACTGATGTAGCCCTAAAAAGGGCTTTTTGGGGTGCTGTCCTTACAGCAGAGATCAGATGAGTCCTTCAGGACTGTAGTGGACACTGAATACACTAGCCTAGCTATCAGTTTCCCTATTAAATTAGCAGCAGCTACACTATCCCTCCTCTCACCAAGAATGCAGGATCAGAATGAATCTAAAATGGCTGCTGCCCAGGAGCTGGGACAGTCTGGGAGGGAGTGTCTGCTGCTGATTGGCTGTAATGTGTTTGCAGACTGTAAGATACAGGGTCAAAGTTTACTCAATGATGACGAATAGGGGGCGGATCGAACATCGCATATGTTCGCCCACTGCTGCGAACGCGAACAAGCTATGTTTGCCGGGAACTGTTCTCTGGCGAACCGTTCGCGACATCACTACTCAGAAGCCCACCTGGTGCAAATGAACTTGACAAATAGGTTCCAAATAAACAAAAGTGATGGCTTAAAAAGCACAATGATGAAAAATGCACCAAAAAATAACATAATGAGGTGACCTGAAAACAAGTTGCAGACACTGACGTGAAAGACACAGAATAAACTATAATAGTCACAATAACAAGCATTGCAAGGTTAATATTGACATGATAATACAAATGAGTCATGACATCAGTGAGTCTGACAAAAAAAAAATACCAGAGAAGCAGTAAAACCCTGTTACTTAAAGTGACAATCTATTCCAGAATTTTATTGTTTAAAAAAAAAGATAATCCCTTTATTACCCATTCCCCAGTTTTGCATAACTAACACGGTTATATTAATATACTTTTTACCTCTGTAATTACCTTGTATCTAAGCCTCTGCTGACTGCCCCCTTATTTCAGTTCTTTTGACAGACTTGCATTTTAACCAATCAGTGCACTCTCATAAGTAACTCCACAGGTGTGAGCACAATTGTATCTTTATGGCACACATGGACACCCTCTAGCTGTGAAAGACTGTCAAATGCATTCAGATAAGTGGCGGGCTTCAAGGACTTAAGAATTAGCATATGAGCCTACCTAGGATTAGCTCTCAAGTAAGAATACCAAGAGAACAAAGCAAATTTGATTATAAAAGTAAATTGGAAAGTTGTTTAAAATGACATACCCTATCTGAATCTTGAAAGTTTAATTTTGACTAGACTGTCCCTTTAATGAATTTCACATGTTTATCCAACACAAATGTGGGGAAGTCCGATATGTATAATGTAATGGAATTTCATGTAAAAACAAGCAAAAAAAAAAAAAAGGTGAAAAAAGGTGACTTATAAACAATTTAGAGAAAGTGAAATTGGTGCTAATTGTGGAACCATAAGGTGTTTGATTTAAAAACAAAAAATGTTGTCTCACACAATGCTGTAGTGGGCTATAAAAAAAGCCACAAAACTGGGCTTCCGGTTGGGCGGGGCAAAGGAGTGAGCGGGTGAGACACTAAGACGGAGCCTCACAATTACCGCCAAGATCAGCCCCAGAGAATAGAGACCTAGACGGCATACAGCAAAGCAACCTGCGACACTACACCAAGGAGGAGTTGATTGGGCTCCCGCGACGGGAAGCAGTGCCGCTGGAGAGGAAGAGCAAGAGTCAGAGGCCGGCGTAAGAGCACCACTGACGGCTAAAAAAAGGGAGGTTATCTTACTTGTCAGCCTGGGACCTTGGAGCGTAGCGCTGAACTAACAAATTAGCGCAAGGCTAAAAACTAGAGAAGCGGCTGCCGGGCTGAGGAGATGCAAAAGCAAGAAAGGAAAAAGGTACATAAGATACACAAGAAAAAGTGATAAAAGCAATACCAGGCACCACGTATATTCACAGGGAAAATAATTGTGACATTATATTTTTTATCCCTTGTGTGAACTGCATGCAAAGACTGAATAGACATTGAGGCCCATAAACTAACCGGGGACAGTGTTAAGCTTTAATACCGCCATATAAACTGATACTACACAAAAATAATAAAAAGGAAAAAAAAAAAAAGAGGGGGAAATACAGTGGCTTAAACAAACAAAGAGTAAAAATCTACTGCTATTAGATTACACTAGCAGACTGATGTAAAAGGTTTTTTTTTACATTTACACTACTGTTACACCAGCCAGATATGAGTGGTGGCACTGAGCAAGTAGGCACAGTATATGCTGTGATCCTGACACACAGGCTAGCAGTGGCAGGCTGGCCTGGCAACTGAAATTAGATTACACTAGCAGACTGATGTAAAAGTTTTTTTTTTTAAATGTACACTAATGTTACACCAGATATGAGTGGTGGCACTGAGCAAGTAGGCACAGTATATGCTGTGAGCCTGACACACAGGCTGGCAGTGGCAGGCTGGCCTGGCTACTGAAATTAGATTACACTAGCAGACTGATGTAAACATTTTTTTTTTTTAAATTTACACTAATGTAACACCAGATATGAGTGGTGGCACTGAGCAAGTAGGCACAGTATATGCTGTGAGCCTGACACACAGGCTGGCAGTGGCAGGCTGCCCTGGCAACTGAAATTAGATTATACTAGCAGACTGATGTAAAAGTTTTTTTTTAATTTACACTAATGTTACACCAGATATGAGTAGTGGCACTGAGCAAGTAGGCACAGTATATGCTGTGAGCCTGACACAAAGGCTGGCAGTGGCAGGCAGGCAATTACTATTAGGTTACAAAGAAAAAAAAGAAAAAAAATGACTGATGTAGCCCTAAAAAGGGCTTTTTGGGGTGCTGTCCTTACAGCAGAGATCAGATGAGTCCTTCAGGACTGTAGTGGACACTGAATACACTAGCCTAGCTATCAGTTTCCCTATTAAATTAGCAGCAGCTACACTGTCCCTCCTCTCACTACGAATGCAGGATCAGAATGAATCTAAAATGGCTGCTGCCCAGGAGCTGGGAGGGTCTGGGAGGGAGTGTCTGCTGCTGATTGGCTGTAATGTGTTTGCAGACTGTAAGATACAGGGTCAAAGTTTACTCAATGATGACGAATAGGGGGCGTATCGAACATCGCATATGTTCGCCCGCCGCTGCGAACGCGAACAAGCTATGTTTGCCGGGAACTGTTCTCTGGCGAACCGTTCGCGACATCACTACTCAGAAGCCCACCTGGTGCAAATGAACTTGACAAATAGGTGCCAAATAAACAAAAGTGATGGCTTAAAAAGCACAATGATGAAAAATGCACCAAAAAATAACATAATGAGGTGACCTGAAAACAAGTTGCAGACACTGACGTGAAAGACACAGAATAAACTATAATAGTCACAATAACAAGCATTGCAAGGTTAATATTGACATGATAATACAAATGAGTCACGACATCAGTGAGTCTGACAAAAAAAAAATACCAGAGAAGCAGTAAAACCCTGTTACTTAAAGGGACAGTCTATTCCAGAATTTTATTGTTTAAAAAAAAAGATAATCCCTTTATTACCTATTCCCCAGTTTTGCATAACTAACACGGTTATATTAATATACTTTTTACCTCTGTAATTACCTTGTATCTAAGCCTCTGCTGACTGCCCCCTTATTTCAGTTCTTTTGACAGACTTGCATTTTAACCAATCAGTGCACTCTCACAAGTAACTCCACAGGTGTGAGCACAATTGTATCTTTATGGCACACATGGACACCCTCTAGCTGTGAAAGACTGTCAAATGCATTCAGATAAGTGGCGGGCTTCAAGGACTTAAGAATTAGCATATGAGCCTACCTAGGATTAGCTCTCAAGTAAGAATACCAAGAGAACAAAGCAAATTTGATTATAAAAGTAAATTGGAAAGTTGTTTAAAATGACATACCCTATCTGAATCTTGAAAGTTTAATTTTGACTAGACTGTCCCTTTAATGAATTTCACATGTTTATCCAACACAAATGTGGGGAAGTCCGATATGTATAATGTAATGGAATTTCATGTAAAAACAAGCAAAAAAAAAGGTGAAAAAAGGTGACTTATAAACAATTTAGAGAAAGTGAAATTGGTGCTAATTGTGGAACCATAAGGTGTTTGATTTAAAAACAAAAAATGTTGTCTCACACAATGCTGTAGTGGGCTATAAAAAAAGCCACAAAACTGGGCTTCCGGTTGGGCGGGGCAAAGGAGTGAGCGGGTGAGACACTAAGACGGAGCCTCACAATTACCGCCAAGATCAGCCCCAGAGAATAGAGACCTAGACGGCATACAGCAAAGCAACCTGCGACACTACACCAAGGAGGAGTTGATTGGGCTCCCGCGACGGGAAGCAGTGCCGCTGGAGAGGAAGAGCAAGAGTCAGAGGCCGGCGTAAGAGCACCACTGACGGCTAAAAAAAGGGAGGTTATCTTACTTGTCAGCCTGGGACCTTGGAGCGTAGCGCTGAACTAACAAATTAGCGCAAGGCTAAAAACTAGAGAAGCGGCTGCCGGGCTGAGGAGATGCAAAAGCAAGAAAGGAAAAAGGTACATAAGATACACAAGAAAAAGTGATAAAAGCAATACCAGGCACCACGTATATTCACAGGGAAAATAATTGTGACATTATATTTTTTAGCCCTTGTGTGAACTGCATGCAAAGACTGAATAGACATTGAGGCCCATAAACTAACCGGGGACAGTGTTAAGCTTTAATACCGCCATATAAACTGATACTACACAAAAATAATAAAAAGGAAAAAAAAAAAAAAGAGGGGGAAATACAGTGGCTTAAACAAACAAAGAGTAAAAATCTACTGCTATTAGATTACACTAGCAGACTGATGTAAAAGGTTTTTTTTTACATTTACACTACTGTTACACCAGCCAGATATGAGTGGTGGCACTGAGCAAGTAGGCACAGTATATGCTGTGATCCTGACACACAGGCTAGCAGTGGCAGGCTGGCCTGGCAACTGAAATTAGATTACACTAGCAGACTGATGTAAAAGTTTTTTTTTTTAAATGTACACTAATGTTACACCAGATATGACTGGTGGCACTGAGCAAGTAGGCACAGTATATGCTGTGAGCCTGACACACAGGCTGGCAGTGGCAGGCTGGCCTGGCTACTGAAATTAGATTACACTAGCAGACTGATGTAAACATTTTTTTTTTAAATTTACACTAATGTAACACCAGATATGAGTGGTGGCACTGAGCAAGTAGGCACAGTATATGCTGTGAGCCTGACACACAGGCTGGCAGTGGCAGGCTGCCCTGGCAACTGAAATTAGATTATACTAGCAGACTGATGTAAAAGTTTTTTTTTAATTTACACTAATGTTACACCAGATATGAGTAGTGGCACTGAGCAAGTAGGCACAGTATATGCTGTGAGCCTGACACAAAGGCTGGCAGTGGCAGGCAGGCAACTACTATTAGGTTACAAAGAAAAAAAAGAAAAAAAATGACTGATGTAGCCCTAAAAAGGGCTTTTTGGGGTGCTGTCCTTACAGCAGAGATCAGATGAGTCCTTCAGGACTGTAGTGGACACTGAATACACTAGCCTAGCTATCAGTTTCCCTATTAAATTAGCAGCAGCTACACTGTCCCTCCTCTCACTACGAATGCAGGATCAGAATGAATCTAAAATGGCTGCTGCCCAGGAGCTGGGAGGGTCTGGGAGGGAGTGTCTGCTGCTGATTGGCTGTAATGTGTTTGCAGACTGTAAGATACAGGGTCAAAGTTTACTCAATGATGACGAATAGGGGGCGTATCGAACATCGCATATGTTCGCCCGCCGCTGCGAACGCGAACAAGCTATGTTTGCCGGGAACTGTTCTCTGGCGAACCGTTCGCGACATCACTACTCAGAAGCCCACCTGGTGCAAATGAACTTGACAAATAGGTGCCAAATAAACAAAAGTGATGGCTTAAAAAGCACAATGATGAAAAATGCACCAAAAAATAACATAATGAGGTGACCTGAAAACAAGTTGCAGACACTGACGTGAAAGACACAGAATAAACTATAATAGTCACAATAACAAGCATTGCAAGGTTAATATTGACATGATAATACAAATGAGTCACGACATCAGTGAGTCTGACAAAAAAAAAATACCAGAGAAGCAGTAAAACCCTGTTACTTAAAGGGACAGTCTATTCCAGAATTTTATTGTTTAAAAAAAAAGATAATCCCTTTATTACCCATTCCCCAGTTTTGCATAACTAACACGGTTATATTAATATACTTTTTACCTCTGTAATTACCTTGTATCTAAGCCTCTGCTGACTGCCCCCTTATTTCAGTTCTTTTGACAGACTTGCATTTTAACCAATCAGTGCACTCTCACAAGTAACTCCACAGGTGTGAGCACAATTGTATCTTTATGGCACACATGGACACCCTCTAGCTGTGAAAGACTGTCAAATGCATTCAGATAAGTGGCGGGCTTCAAGGACTTAAGAATTAGCATATGAGCCTACCTAGGATTAGCTCTCAAGTAAGAATACCAAGAGAACAAAGCAAATTTGATTATAAAAGTAAATTGGAAAGTTGTTTAAAATGACATACCCTATC
The DNA here is from genome assembly GCF_027579735.1 of Bombina bombina. NCBI lineage: Eukaryota > Metazoa > Chordata > Amphibia > Anura > Bombinatoridae > Bombina > Bombina bombina. The sequence goes on from NC_069506.1 coordinate 131,976,784, forward strand.
TGAATCTTGAAAGTTTAATTTTGACTAGACTGTCCCTTTAATGAATTTCACATGTTTATCCAACACAAATGTGGGGAAGTCCGATATGTATAATGTAATGGAATTTCATGTAAAAACAAGCAAAAAAAAAAAAAAGGTGAGAAAAGGTGACTTATAAACAATTTAGAGAAAGTGAAATTGGTGCTAATTGTGGAACCATAAGGTGTTTGATTTAAAAACAAAAAATGTTGTCTCACACAATGCTGTAGTGGGCTATAAAAAAAGCCACAAAACTGGGCTTCCGGTTGGGCGGGGCAAAGGAGTGAGCGGGTGAGACCAGGACCGTCTTTAACACAGGGCAAAAGGGGCAGCTGCCCTGGGCCCAGTCTCTGTTGAGGAGCCTAAGAGTCCTAAAAAAAAATTTTTTTTTTTTTTTTTTTTTTATGGTTCATACCAGACTGCTGATGTGACATGGGGAACACACACATTCAGTCCTAATACTGTCACAGTCAAAAGTACTCTGCTTATATTTTTTTTAAAAACTGTGCCAGACCGTGCCGGTGTCATGTGACATGCCAAGCTAGTGCCATGTGCTGTTTTAGATGTGCACTATGCAGCACTGAATGCAAAGCCCTAACTCGGCATCCAGCCATTTCCCACTGCATCAGAAAAGGTCCTACTGGGGTTACCACTGTTACCAGGTAACTGCTCTGGTGGTGGGGATTGTTTCTTTGTAGGGCTGACTGTAGGCGCATGCAGCAGAAAGCTGGAGCGGCAGGCACATGAGGATTTGAGCATCTGTACAGCTGCATACACTGCTCTCTTCAGTCTTGAGGCTGTGTGACTCATCTCACACTGTATCCATGCAGCCTTGGACAGACAGCATCCAGTCTACTGGTGCCCTTAGCCCTGCTCTTTCTGCTGTGGCCCTAAGATCAACTAACTGAAGTTTGTTAGGGGAATAGTGCTTTGTAAAAAGGTGTCAGTGGGAAGAATAAATGAGTGCACACACGCCCCTCCCCATGCAACATTGTCTAGTTCAGGGTGAGAGGGAACTTGTTCCTAGCAAAGAAGCGACATGTGCTGGTGTGGGTGATGTATAGCGTCATGCTGATACTTCACACATTAATGTAAGGTTTATTTTTATAGTTTTTATTTTCTCTCTGTCTCAGATTTTACAGCTTCCCATAGTAGTTCTGCTGTTCCAGTCAGTAAAATTATATTTGTCTGCACCTCCATGCTTCCTCCTTTACCTTGCTTTGCTCCTGTTGGCTGCCCTAAATCTCTTTAACCAGCTAACCTCACACTAGAATCACATTCAAAAGAATATTAAATTAATCCACAGTGGAGGAATTTATATATTTATTTACTTATTAGTACTGCTTAGGTCCAGTTTCACATATTGCATTTTTTTTTTTAAATGATTAGCCCAGCAGTGGATGATCCAACGCTGGGCTAATAATAATAAAACAAATTGATTTAGTCTTTTTTTAGGATGTTGGGGTGGAGAGCAAAATTGCGTGGGGTGGGGCCCAAGAAAATTTTTGCCCAGGGTCCAATCAATATTAAAGACGGCCCTGGGTGAGACACTAAGACGGAGCCTCACAATTACCGCCGAGATCAGCCCCAGAGAATAGAGACCTAGACGGCATACAGCAAAGCAACCTGCGACACTACACCAAGGAGGAGTTGATTGGGCTCCCGCAACGGGAAGCAGTGCCGCTGGAGAGGAAGAGCAAGAGTCAGAGGCCGGCGTAAGAGCACCACTGACGGCTAAAAAAAGGGAGGTTATCTTACTTGTCAGCCTGGGACCTTGGAGCGTAGCGCTGAACTAACAAATTAGCGCAAGGCTAAAAACTAGAGAAGCGGCTGCCGGGCTGAGGAGATGCAAAAGCAAGAAAGGAAAAAGGTACATAAGATACACAAGAAAAAGTGATAAAAGCAATACCAGGCACCACGTATATTCACAGGGAAAATAATTGTGACATTATATTTTTTATCCCTTGTGTGAACTGCATGCAAAGACTGAATAGACATTGAGGCCCATAAACTAACCGGGGACAGTGTTAAGCTTTAATACCGCCATATAAACTGATACTACACAAAAATAATAAAAAGGAAATAAAAAAAAAAAGAGGGGGAAATACAGTGGCTTAAACAAACAAAGAGTAAAAATCTACTGCTATTAGATTACACTAGCAGACTGATGTAAAAGTTTTTTTTTTACATTTACACTACTGTTACATCAGCCAGATATGAGTGGTGGCACTGAGCAAGTAGGCACAGTATATGCTGTGATCCTGACACACAGGCTAGCAGTGGCAGGCTGGCCTGGCAACTGAAATTAGATTACACTAGCAGACTGATGTAAAAGGTTTTTTTTTACATTTACACTACTGTTACACCAGCCAGATATGAGTGGTGGCACTGAGCAAGTAGGCACAGTATATGCTGTGATCCTGACACACAGGCTAGCAGTGGCAGGCTGGCCTGGCAACTGAAATTAGATTACACTAGCAGACTGATGTAAAAGTTTTTTTTTTTAAATTTACACTAATGTTACACCAGTTATGACTGGTGGTGGCACTGAGCAAGTAGGCACAGTATATGCTGTGAGCCTGACACACAGGCTGGCAGTGGCAGGCAGGCAACTGCTATTAGATTACACTAGCAGACTGATGTAAAAGTTTTTTTTTTAAATTTACACTACTGTTACACCAGCCAGATATGAGTGGTGGCACTGAGCAAGTAGGCACAGTATATGCTGTGAGCCTGACACACAGGCTGGCAGTGGCAGGCTGGCCTGGCAACTGAAATTAGATTACACTAGCAGACTGATGTAAAAGTTTTTTTTTTAAATGTACACTAATGTTACACCAGATATGACTGGTGGCACTGAGCAAGTAGGCACAGTATATGCAGTGAGCCTGACACACAGGCTGGCAGTGGCAGGCTGGCCTGGCTACTGAAATTAGATTACACTAGCAGACTGATGTAAACATTTTTTTTTTAAATTTACACTAATGTAACACCAGATATGAGTGGTGGCACTGAGCAAGTAGGCACAGTATATGCTGTGAGCCTGACACACAGGCTGGCAGTGGCAGGCTGGCCTGGCAACTGAAATTAGATTATAATAGCAGACTGATGTAAAAGTTTTTTTTAATTTACACTAATGTTACACCAGATATGAGTAGTGGCACTGAGCAAGTAGGCACAGTATATGCTGTGAGCCTGACACAAAGGCTGGCAGTGGCAGGCAGGCAACTACTATTAGGTTACAAAGAAAAAAAAGAAAAAAAATGACTGATGTAGCCCTAAAAAGGGCTTTTTGGGGTGCTGTCCTTACAGCAGAGATCAGATGAGTCCTTCAGGACTGTAGTGGACACTGAATACACTAGCCTAGCTATCAATTTCCCTATAAAATCAGCAGCAGCTACACTATCCCTCCTCTCACTAAGAATGCAGGATAAAAATGAATCTAAAATGGCTGCTGCCCAGGAGCTGGGAGGGTCTGGGAGGGAGTGTCTGCTGCTGATTGGCTGTAATGTGTCTGCAGACTGTAAGATACAGGGTCAAAGTTTACTTAATGATGACGAATAGGGGGCGGATCGAACATCGCATATGTTCGCCCGCCGCTGCGAACGCGAACAAGCTATGTTTGCCGGTT